>NC_142944.1:26200960-26265960 GCF_046866305.1 Octopus bimaculoides | reverse complement strand
CACCTGAAACTTCTCCTCTAGTTCTGATAGTGACTCCGCAATTAGGGCAAGGTCATCAGCATAGAGGAGCTCCCAAGGGCAACCTGTCTTGAACTCCTCTGTGATTGCCTGGAGGACTATGATAAATAAGAGGGGGCTGAGGACGGAACCTTGGTGGACCCCTACCTCTACCCGGAATTCATTGCTGTACTCATTTCCAACCCTCACCTTACTGGCAGCAGCTCTGTACATGGCTCGCACAGCTCTCACTAACCATTCTTCTATCCCAAGTTTCCTCATTGACCACCAGATCTAACAGCTTGATGCCTCTGTAATTATTTGTATCTAAAGCGTCACCTTTACCTTTGTAGCAGTTGACTATGGTGCTGCTACACCAGTCATTGGGTATGACTCCTTCGTGTATCACCTGGTTCGTAATACGGGTGACTAGGCTATAGCCAACACTGCCAGATATTTTGAGCATCTCTGCAGTGATTCCTGATGTGCCGGGGGCTTTCCCGGTCTTCATACTCTTAATTGCTTTATCTACCCTGGTACTATCAACTCGGATAGCTGGTCCCTCTATTGGGTCGACATACGGCAGGCTCTCTTTCTCCCATTCATTCTCTTTATTAAGCAATCTATCGTAGTGGCATCTCCAGACCTCTTTCTTTGCATCCTCATTTAGTGCAAGCGTACCATCATCCATGCGAACACATTTCTCTCCTACAACATCACTATTCTCTCTCCTACACTGTCTTGCAACACGAAATATCTTGAGTCTTTGGTCCTCACGGCGCAGAACATTGGCAAATCTTTTCTTATCTGCTTCCCCTCTGGCTAAATAAACCTGTCGCCTAGCCTCCCTTCTGGCACATTGGTACAATTCCCTGCTACCACCGTTCTTCCAGTCCTTCCAAGCCTGTTTCTTTTGTCTAATAGCCCTGTCTACCTCCTTGTTCCACCACCACGTTACTTTGGGTCGGGAGGGGACCTTACACCACCCACAAATCTGGTCGGTGGCTTTCAACAGGTTGTCCCGCAGAAATCTCCAATTGTCTTCCACGTTGTATGATGCTATATCCCCTTCTATTTCGTTAAATGCTTCAAGTAACTTGTCTCTAAGTCTCTGTCCATTTGCAGGGTCTTTAAGCTTCCACACTCTTCTCCTCCAAGCCGGTCTAATTCTGGGCACCCATTTTGCCTTGATCCCAAAGTCGCTAACTACTAATCTATGTTGTGGGGTACATTCTTCGCCAGGGTAGGTTTTGGCATTTATAAGCCGCCCTCTTTCCCTATTTCTGGCGAGGATGTAGTCGATTTGGCTAGAGTGTCTGCCGGAGCGGTAGGTGACTAGGTGACTGGCAGGTTTCCTGAAGTTGGTATTGCAGACCATAAGATCGGTTGCATCACAGAACTCCAGCAGTCTGGTTCCCTCCTCGTTGCGGGAACCGAAGCCATAGCCTCCATGTATGCCATGGAAGCCTCCAGCACGACGTCCGACATGACCATTGAAGTCTCCAGCCACAAAGAGAAGGTCCCTGTCACTCGTCGACGAGGTAGTTTGCAAGAGGGTGTCATAGAATTGGTCTTTCAGACCATCTGGTAGCCCCGGTTGAGGTGCATAGGCTGAGATGACAGTAGCTAATCTATGATGAAGCACTAGTCTAATCTTAAGTACTCTGTCACTTACTCTAACGACCTCGATTACCTTATCCACCCATTTCTCCGCTAGAAGTATTCCTAAGCCCCCAACCCTGTCAGTGTTCCCTGCCCAGAAAATCTTGTACCTGTGTTCTTTGCCTGTGAGGAACCTCGCAGAACCTCCTCTCCATCTTACTTCCTGGATGCAGCACATATCTACGCGTCTCCGTTCAAGCATCTCAACAATTTCACCAGATCTACCTTTCAGCGTGCCGACGTTGAGAGTGCCAATCCTAACAGTATGGGTGTTGGGGGTGTGGGCCTGTAGCCTGGGAAAGGGGGAAGCAGTGTCGTGTACCTGAAAAGAAAACTTGCAATTGGAAGAATTCATAAGCAAAACAGTACCTACAACCTGCAAACATTACTCAAACTTAATGCGCTACCCAAAGGTTGGGGAGAGGATGGCCAAGGCCACTAGATGGGTTCCGGGAGACAGCCGAGGATGACAGGATGACAGAGGAATGCACTTCCGGTGGAGGGGGTGGGAGGGCGGGTGTACCATCAGCGAGGAGATAGGCCTCTTAATCGTAGATTTTAAATATTTGAGAGACAACAATGCATAAATCGTAATTTTTAAAAGAGCAATGAAATCTAGGTGAATAGAATATATATGTATCATGAATTTAGGAAGCTTAGAAAATGAATAAGTATGAATTTAAGACAAAAACTGAATTCAATTGAATTTCATGGAGAGAGACAAGATAAATAATAGAGGGCAGACTAAAGCGCGAAAGGTATGAGATGTTTGAGGCCGTAAATAAATAAAAATCTCTATCTTATCTGCATCTTGGAGACTTCGTCGTAGTATGTCAGCGGAGAAGAGATTGAGATAATTTAGAATGGATTTCTCATTTATATATACCCAGAACCTGAAAACCTTAAGGAAAAACTACGAGAGAGAGAGAGGGAGAGGGACTGATTTAGAGAGGATGGAGGGGTAGACAGAGGCATGGCGGGAGAAAAGATCATCATCATCATATATATATATATATACATATACACATACATATATACATATATGTATATACATATACATATATACATACATATACATATATACATACATATACATATATACATACATATATACATACATATATACATACATATATACATACATATACATATATACATACATATACATATATACATACATATATACATACATACATACATTCATATATACATACACATATATATATACATGACGACCGCTCCATCTTGACAGACGATAGCCATCCCATCAACAATCCACACATCATCACGCAGTACAATCACTTCGTTGGTGAGCCCTCAAGTGACTTTGAAGTCCGGCTGCTGAGCGACAAGGTCTACAGCACAGATGACAAATGTTCAAGCCTCTTGATCCTTGCTCGCTAGTATCTGATTCTAAGGAAATGCCTCTGTGAACCAGCATATGTCTCTTAAGTCCGGGTATTGTTTTACAAACCTTGTGACATATGCCACAGGTCGCAGAAGGCGGTTGGTATTTAGGGTGTCTGGAATTTCTACCCTCATGTGTTTTCATGTGATTCACATATCCTGCTTTTGACAGAAGAACGCGATCACATACAGTACACATCCTATACTCTCCACTGATTACAATTTTTCCCTTTCGACAGGCCCGCTTAAGCTCAAGTTGCTGAAGCATCTTTTCCTCCCAGACATCACAGCTCGTCCTGACAACAGCACTCCACTTGCTTCGATCCAGAACATCTCCTTCCCAATCACTTTCATACATATCTAGTTTTTTAAGGTTTTGTTTAATGCAATCTTTATACCTCTTTCTCGGTTTCTGCCGCGGTCGCTCACCATAAAATAAGCGCTTCGGCAAACGATCATCCTTCATTCTAATTACATGCCCAGTCCATCTCATTTGGGCCAGGATAATATGTTTTTCAATTGAGCTACAGTGCGCCCTGCGCAAAACCTCTGTATCTGCTACGAAACTCTTCCATTTTACTCCTAGGATGCATCTTAGGCAATTTTGATGAAACCTTTCTAGCATCTTTACATGACGCTTGTAGGTGGTCCATGTTTCGCCCGAATAAAGAAGTGCAGTCAATACACACGCTTTGTAGATGCTGATTTTTGTCTGCAGGGAGATATCTCTATCAGCCCATACTCACTTTTCAAGCTTTCCAAATGCAGCACTTCCCTTCGCTATTCGATGGTATATTTCTACATCAAGACCACCATCCCTTGACAGTGTGGTTCCAAGGTAAACGAAGGTGTCAATGACTTCTAGTCTTGTTCCATTCACGAAGATGTTTGGTTCAGTGTATATTTGTCCAGGTGTGGGGGTAAACATTACCTTGGTTTTTCTCAGACTTACTGTGAGTCCAAAATATGTACATGCAGTGGAAAATCTATCCATTAAATGTTGCATATCTTCCTCTGTATGTGCCAGCAAGTCAGCATCATCAGCATAGAGCAATTCTCTGACAAGTACTCTGAAAACCTTTGCCTTACATTTAAACCTGGTCAGATTAAATATGCTACCAGATGTCCGGAATCTGATTCCAATTCCCCTGTTACAATCCTCAAATGCATACCAAAGCAATGTGGCAAAATATATAGAGAAATGTGTAGGGGCAGGAATATCTCCCTGTTTTACACCGTTGTCCACTGAAAATTAATCAGATAGATTACCATTAAAAACTACCTGAGCTTTCATGTTGCTGTGCAATTTCTCGAAGAGGCTCACAAAATGTGTCGGGCAACCAAGTTTGCACAAAACAATCCACAGTGCGTCCCTGTTTACCGTGTCAAATGCCTTAGTTAGGTCTATAAAAACCTGGTATAGTGGCATTTGTTCCTCTAAACATTTCTCCTGAACCTGCCTTGCAGAAAATATCATATCCATCGTTCCCCGCTCGGGTCTGAAACCACACTGTTCCTCAGGAATCACATGTGGACACACATTCTCCACGAGACGTTCTAACATGATCCTCGAAAGTATCTTCCCAGTATGTGCCAGGAGAGTTATTCCTCTGGAATTACCACACACTGATTTGGGTCCCTTAGGGATTAGAATGCCGTTTATCCATTCCTGTGGCATAGAGGACTCAGTCCAAACTTGACACAACAGGCTATGAATTTCGGAGGAGATGTGATCCCCACCTGCTTCCAGAATTTCAGCTGGAATACCATCCAGCCCAGGAGCTTTGTTGGATCTCAGTTTCCGTATTGCCAGTTTTACTTCTTCAATTGAAGGCGCATCGTCCATGTGTTGCATTATCACTCTTTGGGGGATATTATTTATGACATCCATGTTCACTACAGATGGATTATGGAAAAGTTCCGCAAAATGCTCCCTCCATCTGCTCATTATTCCAAGAGGATCCTTAATAACCTCATTTCCGTCTTTTGATTTCAAGGGAACATACGTTGAGGACTGCGGTCCAAAAGCTTGTCGCAATAAGCCGTACAAGTTTTTAATGTCTTTCTTTTCATAAGATGCCTGTATTTCCTCAGACAAATTACTCCACTAGGTATCTTTGAGCCTCCTTAATTCCTTTTGCAGTTCTGCTTTCTGCGCTCTGTATACCTTTTCTAGTTTTTCTTTGCCCTTAATGTTTGGGTTAAGAAGTTTTTCATAAGTAGACCTCTTTGTTGCCAGTAGCTCATTTACCATTGCATCATTGGAGTCAAACCAATCTCTATGTTGTCTCCTCTCAAAACCCAGCACATCCACTCCAGCCTTATATAATCCTTCTTGAAAAGATTGCCATGAACCTTCAAAATAAATATTACTGCATCTATCCCGAAATAGCTGTGAGACCTGTGGCTGTTTAAGTTGTCCTACATCAATTTTTAGGGGGACTCGCACACCTGCACTGCGCTTTCTTGTACGAACCCTGAATTTGAACTTAGCCCTAACCATTTTGTGATCAGTATCACAATCAGCTCCTCGCAATACTCTGAGACTACACAAATCCTGTAGGTCAGATTTCCGAGTTAATACAAGGTCAATCATGTGACCTTGCTTTGATCTTGGATGAATCCAGGTGACTTTGTTTCAGCTTATGGTGAAAAAATGTGTTCCCAACAGCCAACCCTAGTTCAGAGCACATTTGTAGCAGGTGTAAACCATTTTTGTTCACCTTACCTATTCCATACCGCCCAAGTACATTCCAAGCACTATTGTCCCTGCCAACATGTGCATTGAAGTCGCCGAGCACAACCAACTTCTCATTCAGAGGGACTGAGAGGATACTACTTCTAAGTTCCTCATAGAATGCATGGATATTTTCTTCATTTGCTGAGAGTGTGTGGCTGAGGGCATGTCTGAGAGGGCCATTATGAACAGTAGTGGTCCCAAAACAGTGACTTGCGGAACATCGCTCACTATTTGCATGTCACTGGAGGTGGCCGCATTGGTTACTGCCACCTGTCTTCTATCCTTCAGAAAGTCATGAAGACATTCTCCCAATTTTCCAACTATGCCGAGATCTATCACTTCCACATATGAGTGGTTCAGTAGCTGTTTCAGCACCCAGTCATAGTGTTATAAGAGCTGAGTCAGGCAGCAAGTCATTTTCTTCAAGGAAGGCGATTAGTTTTCTTCTGACTATTCGTTCCATGACCTTGCTGATGTGCGAGGTCAGAGAGATAGGTCTATAGTTCTTGGCCTCTGCTCTGCTACCTCCTTTATGAATAGGGCATATTTTACCCTCCTTCAGTTTTCTTGGGAGTTTGCCAGATGCAAGGAAGCTCTGAAAGAGGGACTGCAGCGGTCTTGCTAGGACTCGTTTACATACAATATATATATATATATAAATATATATTTCGTTTTGGGATTTGGTTTGCAAGATTTCTTATGTGATTCCGTGTGTTGAAGCATATTCTGTTGTGTCTGGGGAGAGTCATTTTCTTATTGTGCCTTAAAATTTAACACACTCACCGGTAAAATTTCCACTTAGTTTTCTTTTTATTTTCCTAAGATTTTCGTTGTGTCTTGCAACCTTATCAATAGTCAAGACTATTGATAAGGTTGCAAGACACAATGAAAATCTTAGGAAGATAAAAAGTAAAATAAGTGGAAATTTTACCGCTGAGTGTGTTAAATTTTAAGGCACAATAAGAAAATGACTCTCCCCAGACACAACAGTATATATATATATATAGACGCAGGAGTGGCTGTGTGGTAAGTAGCTTGCTTACCAACCACATGGTTCCGGGTTCAGTCCCACTGCGTGGCATCTTGGGCAAGTGTCTTCAACTATAGCCTTGGGCCGACCAAAGCCTTGTGAGTGGATTTGGTAGACGGAAACTGAAAGAAGCCCGTTGTATATATGTATATATAGGTGTGGGTGTGTGTTTGTGTTTGTCACCCTAGAATTGCTTGACAACCGATGCTGGTGTGTTTATGTCCCCGTCACTTAGCGGTTCGGCAAAGGAGACCGATAGAATAAGTACTAGGCTTACAAAGAATAAGTCCCGGGGTCGATTTGCTCGACTAAAGGCGGTGTTCCAGCATGGCCGCAGTCAAATGACTGAAACAAGTAAAAGAGTAAAAAGAGAGTATATATACACAATATACATGTATAGTGCCCCTGGACTGGCTCTTGTGCGGGTGGCACATAAATTGCACCATTTTGAGCGTGGCCGTTGCCAGTACCGCCTGACTGGCCTTCGTGCGGGTGACACGTAAAAGCACCCACTACACTCTCTGAATAGTTGGCGTTAGGAAGGGCATCCAGCTGTAGAAACTCTGCCAAATCAGATTGGAGCCTGGTGTAGCCATCTGGTTTCACCAGTACTCAGTCAAATCGTCCAACCCATGCTTGCATGGAAAGCGGACGTTAAACGATGATGATGGTGATGATATATGTATATATATATATATATATATATATATATATATATATATATATATATATATATATATATAAAGACCTGTTGAGGCAAGTGAAATCGAAATCGAGTTAAATTGGACACTAAACTCCACTTGTGAAGACCTGTTGAGGCAAGTGAAATCGAAATCGAGTTAAATTGGACACTAAACTCCACTTGTGAAGACCTATTGAGGCAAGTGCAATCGAAATAGAGTTAAATTCGATGACTGGCACCCATGCCAACGTCGTCTCCTTCATTGGACACGAAACTCCGCTTGCAAAGACTTATTGGGGCAAGCGAAAGCAAAATTGTGATGGCACCTGTGCCCAGTGTAAGGACTTTCAAACGAGATCATTGCCAGTGCCAGTGGACTGGCTCCCGTGCGGGTGGCACATAAAATACACCATTTTGAGCGTAGCCATTTCCAGTACCGCCTGACTGGCCTTCGTGCTGGTGGCACGTAAAAGCACCCACTACACTCTTGGAGTGGTTGGCGTTAGGAAGGGCATCCAGCTGTAGAAACTGCCAAATCAGATTGGAGCCTAGTGTAGCCATCTGGTTTCACCAGTCCTCAGTCAAATCGTCCAACCCATGCTAGCATGGAAAGCAGACGTTAAACGACGATGGTGATGATGATGATATATATACAAGATATAAATTTTGAAGATAAGCAGATTTTCTCTCAACACACAATCCGTATCTCATACTCTACTCTCCCCAACATAGGATCTATTATCAATAAGTTAAATAGAAAAAACATTGAACTAGCTAGGACCCTTGAAAATAAAAATTGTCTTATTATTGATAACAATACAAATAACTACCAAACTATTAATAACACCAACGCAACCAATAATCATGCACATGTTAATGAACATATTAATACTTCAACTGCTAACACAGTTGATGAGATAAATCTTCCTAGCTCAAACAATATCAATTGCATATCTAATAATACAACCAACAATATTGATGTAACTAATTTAGATACTTGTATCAATAATCAACATAGCAATATATATATAGCTAATAAGCCCCTTAATTGCAATTGTAGAATTAAAGCCCACTGTCCGGTATCTGGCCGTTGTTTAACCCGTAATGTAGTCTATAAATGTACAGTAACTACTCCAACTAATAATTACATTTATGTTGGTTGCACAATCAACCTTAAACAACGATTATATAACCATTTTTCTTCATTTAGTCTTAGACATAAAGCCAATAGCACATCATTATCTAATAAAATTTGGGAATTGAAGGAAAATGGTATCGATTTTAATCTTAAATGGGAAATTGTCAGGAGAGCACAACCTTATAGAAATAGTAGATATGGCTGTGGACTGTGCTCTATGGAAATTTACGAAATTTTTAAACTTAAGGATAATCCTAGTCTAATTAACAATAGATCTGACCTTAGGGTTCTTATGTGTGCATTGTTACTCCCGCATCTTTAAATATTTTAAAAAGTAAATCTTGCTAAATTTTTTAATTTAGTTTCTCTCATTTCCTTGACTAATAACTATTTTATTTGAGTTATAGTTTTTAATATATACACTTAGAATACATTTTAACCTTTCCCAACCCACTGATAGTATTCTTACATTTTACTCTAGGTTATTCTGAGTCTCTTCTATCTATCACTTTTCGAAAACCTTAGCTTTAAATTCTCTTAATTTAGTCCTGTTTTTCTAACTTTAACTTTACTCCTCTCCTTTTTTTCCTCTTTCTTCCCACCTTTCATTCTGTTTGAATTTTGGCCATTAATATTATAGTTTTACTCATAAATAATACTAACCCACATTAATTTATATCTTATTTTAACTGGATATGTTTATCTTGTTCTAATTATTATTGTTCCCTATAGTTTTAAACTTAGAAATTTAGTGTTTCTTTGTATTATTCTATTTATACTGTAGAATAGATATATTTCTTTAATACCTTGACCTTAATTCCCTTACCTTAATTTTTTTCCAAATTCTTACCACTACTTAGGGTATTAACCCTTCCATTTCCTTCTTTTCTTTCCCTCATGCTTGATTTACCCCTAACCTGCTGTCCACCACTACTTAACCTACCTTCCTCTATATTTGAAATTACTACTATCCCTCCAATTAGATTTTAAATTCTTGTTTTCTTCTCTTACTCTTGTTTCTTGCAAACATCCTCAAAATGACTTTCTAAAATGAAATTCCATTATGCAGCTGAGGAGTACATTTTCATTGTATTTTCTGTGGTGTTCTCACTACATGAATAAATGGAGCTTGTACGAAACGTACGTACTGCTTTAACCTATTGAATTTTTGTTGCTTAACTTCAAATTTTTATTCACCAAATCTCTTGATTTTGTTTTTGGTTTTTATCCTACCAAATTCTGGTGCCTCAAACATTTTAAGTACCACATTTAATCTTTTGATTAAATCTATATTATTATATACAAGATATATATATATATGCAATATGTATATACAATATATATATATATATATATATACAATATATATATATATACAGAATATACATACAATATACATATATATATATATATATATATATATATATATAGAATATACATACAATATACATATATATATATATATATATATATATATAGAATATACATACAATATACATATATATATATATATATATATATATATATATATATAGAATATACATACAATATACATATATATATATATATATATATATAGAATATACATACAATATACATATATATATATATATATATATATAGAATATACATACAATATACATATATATATATATATATATATATAGAATATACATACAATATACATATATATATATATATATATATATATAGAATATACATACAATATACATATATATATATATATATATATAGAATATACATACAATATACATATATATATATATATATATATATATATATATAGAATATACATACAATATACATATATATATATATAGAATATACATACAATATACATATATATATATATATAGAGAGAGAGAGAGAATATACATACAATATACATATATATATATATATATATATATATATATATATATATATATATATATATATATATATATATAATGTTATTTTTAACCTAATAAAGACTTTTATATTGACGAAATGTGTTTGTTGTTGATAATAGTAAGACAAAATCATAATAACAATACATCTCATAGTTGTAAAATAAGGCACTTTGAAACTATATAGACATCAAAAACAAAAAAGCTAGCTGCAGGCTCGTAGTGTTGGAGGTCCTTTAAACATGGTGTGCTTTATGCATGGATAAAACCAAAATTCACGCCCCTCCCCCAATTCAGTCCTGCGGTGTTGATTCGATGTTTACAGGTTACTCTGATGCGAGAACCATAAAAAAAAAATTGTGTAATCTGCAACACAGGCAGTAAACAAAAAATAAAATAGGACAGAGTGGTGACATTTAGTAGAGATGACCCGGAAGTTGTTCCTCTTCGATTACTATCGCAAACAGCAGTAGCTTTCTTCAACCGAATACACGCTGTTGATTGGTTGAAATTACCCAAATACAAGAACTTTAACACGAAATAAGTTCTAAAATACGAAATTTTGTCAAAAATATTTTAAGTAAATCATGTTCTGTGAGAGAAATTACACCAGTATACGAGTTTCAAACTATTTAGTTAAAAAAAAAATTAATTAAAATGCATAAGAATAATAAGAATTTTTCTTTTTAAATACACCTGTTGCTAAAACACACTGAGAGATGTGTGTTTTAGCAACAGGTGTATTTAAAAACAAAATATCTCAGTCTATCAAAGGTCAACCAACACTGAATGTAGCTGCATTCTAACAAATTCTAGGTAATAGTTCAGTTTAGTGATATTAATAAAGTAAATACAACATAAATATAGGATATTGTTTGCTTGAACAGAATGGCACATGGAAGACAAGTGGGATCGCAGGTCATTGTACCTGAAATTGAAATCATCAACCATGAATCAATCTTAGAATATCACCCAATTAGCCAAATTATGAGACAAGATTCTTCAGTGGTTGGTACAGCGTCGATTAATTATGAATTTATTACATGTGTGAAAATTGTAATTTGCCATGTTACCATACTACAATATTTGTTTAACAGTAAGTTGACTTATTTATATTCCTTTACTAGTTATCTCCCCCTTAATTTTTATTTCCATTTTTTAATATCACTGAAATGAAAAATTACCTAAATTCTCTCCCCTGATGAAATACCCAATTTATGATATTCGATATGAAAATTTAAATTAATCTAATTTAATTCCTCAATTAATTGGTTATGGAAAAGCTGTAGGTGTAAAAAAATTTGACGCTATGCTGAATGGGATTTGTTGAAATAAACTTATGTCTATATATTAATTTCTCCATTTTCTTTTTCTGTTACAAGAATATATATATATATGTATATAGCAGTATGATGATGATGAAGATCATGATGCTGATGAATGACATTGAGTGTGCAGCTGTTGGTAGTGGTAATGGTGATAATGACAGTGGCGATGATGATGTTTTTGACTTGTAAAAATCATTATCAATATGGCGTTATATCATATTGTGCTCTCCTTGCATATATCAGTAGGTACATGCAGTATCACTAATCTCAATCTGAGCATAGGTACTGAATGTTAGCTCTATATAGAGATGGTCGCTCAATTGATTAATGAGAATAGTGGGGGGTGGGGCGAGAATGTGGTGCTGATGTGAGACCTGCTATGCTGTACTCACAGAGTGACATACACCATTCTATGCCTGAGTGGCTGTACTGTAAGTAGTAGTACACAGTATGTGGATTTTCAAGGTGAGATCTAACTGGCTGTATGCAAATGAATTCATTACTGGGGTCTGGAACTCTAGTGGAAAAAAAATTTCGCAGCCTGGCCAACTCAAATTACATAGCAGGCCACTTTAATCGCAGAAAGTTTTTTGTGGGCTGCTTGTATACTGACAGAATTGAAAGCATTTTGCTCTCTCATGCTATTATTACAATAATGAATGAATGATCAATGATTCAACATGAAATATTATCATTGCAAAAACAGTAGTATCTTTCTTTTTTACTTTTCATTACAATCTTTAATTTTCAATAAAATTTTTTAAATGTTTGTTTAGATAAACCCATTTCAAGAAAGTATCAAGCAGGCCGCAAGATAAAAGTCTGTGGGCCGCATGCGGCCCACAGGCCCCAGGTTGGCCAGCCCTGTCCTCAGCTTAAGCTCATGAGCTGTTCAAAATTACTTGTGCATGTGCAAATGAGTGAACAAATTGAAAAACATTTGGACTATTGGTGTGGAGGTGCACAGAACAGCGGGGGAGGGGGGGGGGGGTCAATTCATTCTAAAAAAAAAAAGAAATTTTAGAAAAGAATATTTTTTGAATCATAATTTCCGTATTTTTCTACCTACTTCCCAAAAGTTTTGCAAAAAGGTTTTTAAAAAAAAACAAAAATTTGTGTGCATTTAGAGAGGATTTAAATTCTGAAAAGCTGATTTGTTTTGTTCGAATCAAAATCTCCAAGGCTGAAAACGTCGGAATCTATATAAGAAAAAATTTTTTAACCTAAAGCTGGTGGTTGTGTATTGAATACTTCCACCGTCACTAAAGTAGGCTTACAATAGCTCTTAATTTTCATATATCTAAAACCAACTGAACAACATTCGAATCACATGCTGTGGTAAGAACATTGTCAGCCTTTAAAATATATTTACAAAAAGGTGCGAAATCTAATGCAGTTAATAATAATACTTCTAAAATCTGAAATTTCTGTTTCTGTTACTAGGCAACATTACGATATGCGTGGATGGCACTTGTTAAAGATGTTACGATAGGCAGTGGAAGGTAAACTACAGGTTTCTAGAGGGAGGCACAATGTAGTCACTGTTGAAAATAGGAGCCAAAATATGTCAAACTACACTCAGGTTTTTTTTAAAAAATGTACAATTTAGTAGGCATTTATTCATCTTTCGGTTAATGTTTACTTTAACACCCGGCCACCAAAACAATAAAAAAGTTAGCTTCCAAGGGGGCAATGCAGTTTTTTGAAACTATTTCTTCAAATTCCTAGGAATTTGATGTCGGAGATTACGAATATTTAAAAAAAAAAAAAAAGGAAAAGGAAAGGCTAATGCAGTTTTGCACCTTTCCTTGAAAAATGCATTTAAAAAAAAAAATTTTTCCAGATTCCTAATCACCCCGCCTCTCCCCCCTCCCAATTTAAATTTTTGATTTTGTTTGCTCTAAAGAGATCATAGCGAATTGACAAACACATGCAAATCAAAATTAAATATATACAAAAACGTGAAAGGGAAAAGAATTTGTTTTACTTGTGTTTGCCTTAAATAATATATTTGTCAACTAAATGTGGCGGTCCTATAGAAGATGATGTGTTACTGTTGTTTTTAGCCCCAGGAAGACGTTCATATCTATCTATCTCTTTATACACATATCTATATGCTTACTGAATTTAACATTTTGAAAACGTGGTTTCTGGCATATTCTGAATTTTCATCATCTAAAACATTCTCCATAAAATGTACGAATCCGAAAAAAAATTTTTTTTTAAATGCATTTTTCAAGGAGAGGTGTGAAATTGCATTTCTGTTCGTTTCTTGGCATGCTTCCCTTTCTGCAGGTATCTCTCTTTCTCTGGACGGAGACATTCTTTTGGCCGACCTTGATATTGTAGACAAATTGGCTTAACTACAGATTTCTGCCCCCCCCCCCATGGACTTTGGATGATCATAACTTTCAGAAAAATGGATATTTTTTAATGAAAGTTTCTATGAATATGTGTTATATCATGTAGATTCTGAATATACAAAAATTTTTTGGGGGAAATTCTTTAGGAGGGGGTTGAGTGGGGAATTTCATAAAATTCACCAGAATCCACTTCAATTCCTCTTAACTTTCAAGAAAATGATTTTTTAATGGAATTCTCTTCAAATATACCTCGGACTATGAAGATTCGGAGGACATTAGGAATTTTTGGGGAAAACAATTGGGTGTTATTTTTGAGAACTGTTCTCACTCAGGGGTGTTTCGGAACAAGTTGTCCATATTTGTTTCATTTTCTGTACGTGTGTATTCCTTATTTTTGCTTCTGGGGTCTTCTGCCTTTCTGTTAGAAATGTTTACCAGGGAATATTTTTAAAGTGAAAAAAAAATCGTATGCAACAGATAAGTTGTCTTAACATATTTTTGTGTACCAGACCTTTAGCTGTTATTTTTAGCATAACAGGTTTTCTGGTGAGGGTTTCATTTGCCATTATCGCATACCCCTTATTTTTGTTCGAAAAAAAGGGGGGGGGGCAAATAAATGTGTTTTTGAAGTTGAGATGCGAAACTGCATTAGCCACTTTTCTTTACCCATATTTCAAGATAACATTGGATTGAAAATTCAAACAAGTTTGAAAAGAAGTTATAAAAATTAGTGGTAATGCAGTCTGAACAGGAAAGAGAAAGAATGATACAAAATCCTTACAACTGCTACATGAGTATTTGTGTGTGTGTGTGTGAAACAAGTAAAATTATATAATATTTAAAGCAAAATATCGTTTACATACTTCTTAAAAATCATTGGATATATTAATCCCAGATTGCAGTTTGTGGGATATAAGGTCACCGTAATTCATTCATCAAAAAAAAAAAAAAAAATTCCAATAATTCCGGTTTCTCCAACCCCCTTTTTCTGAACAAAAATAAGGGGTTTGCAGCACATTAAGCATCCATAATGCATACCATTTAAAAGGTATATATATATATATATATATATATATATATAGGTTCAAAAAAACAATAACGAAAAATCAACAAAGTGAGGACGTGATACGGATAGTGTTATTGGACGCTCAGGAAAGGAAAGAGAGAGTGTATGACGTTTCGGGCGTAGCCCTTCGTCGGAAAGATGGAAAGTTCGGAGAATGAGGAAAATGGTACCGATGCCCACGAGGTTACATTGTGAAAAGACCGGAAGAGGAGGTGGTGGGGGAAAAGTTCTTTCTAAGACAGGCGAGTGAAAAAGGGAGATGAATATCTGTGCGAGTGTGTGTGTGATAACAGAACGTGTGTGTGCGTATGTATGTATGTGTGTGTGTGTGTGTGCATGGTTTGGTGGTTTATCTGTTAGTATGTTTGTGTGTGTGTGTGTGTGTGTGTGTGTGTATGACGTAGTGGAAGAAATTAGTAGCAGGAATGGTTAGTGGACGTTTATAGACAGTGTAGGTAGAAAGTCAACAGGCGGTTTTTTGAGTATGTGTGTGTTGTGTTTGTGTGGGGTTGTAGGTGTTGGGTACGTGTACGTGTGTGTGTGTATTTTGTATGTGCGTGTGTGTGTATGTATGTTTTTGTGCGTGCGTGTGTGTTTGTGTGTATGTGTATGTTGTGTATATGTGCGTTGCTGTGTGCGTGCGTTTGCTATTGTATGTGCGTGTGATTGTATGCATGTCTGTGTGAGTGTGTAGTGTTGGTGAGAAGTGTGTGTGTGTATGTGGGTGTGTGTGTATGTGTGTGGATGTGCATGTGTGTGTGGGATTGTGAGTGTTAGGTACGGGTGTGTGTGTTTATGTGTGCGCGTGTGTGTATATTTTTTGTGCATGCGTGTATGTGAGGTGTGTGTGCATGTGTGTATATGTGTATGTGTGCATGTGTGTATGTGTATGTGTGTGTGTGTGTGTGTGTGTGGTTTTGTGTATGTGAGAGGTGTGTATGTGTGTGTTTGTGTGTGCGTGCGTATGTGTGCCAGGTATGTGTGTTATTTTGTGTGTATGTGTATGTAGGCGTGCGCGTATATATGGGTGGGTGTGTGTATATATGTGCGTTCGTCTATGTGTGTGTGAGGGCGCGCATGTATGTTTGTCATGTATGTGGGCGGTATATATGTAAGGTGTGTGGGAGGTGTGTGTGTAGGTGTATGGGAGGTATGTGAGGTATGTGTGAATGGGGGTATGTATGGGTTGTCAGGTGTGTGGGAGGTATTTGTGAATGGGGGTATATGTGGGTTATGTGTGCAAGGGTGTGTATGCTTGGGTGTGTGTGTGTGTGTGTGTGTATGTTTGCGTGATTGTTAGCCTGTGTGTATGCGCAAGTGTGCGTGTGTATGTGCGTTTGTATAAGTGTGTGGGCGAGTCTGAGCGTGTGAGTGCATGCATATGTGTTGTGTGTGTGTGGTGTGTTGGGGGTAGGTGTGCTTACATGTGTGTGTATAGGTGCGTGTGGGTATGTGTGCGTGTAGGTAGGGGTGAGATAAAAAGTGGAAAAATGTAGTGAGTGTAATAACAAGAGAATAATGGATATAATGTAAAGGGGACGAGGGGGGGTAAAAAAATAAAAATAAAAAATAAAAAATAAAGAAAAGTGTTGCATAGACGTAAAGGGGAGAGTCATAAGGAGGAGGGGGCTGCGTTGAGTCCGAAGGGGAAAGAAGAATTAAGGTTAAAAATGTAGCGTTGCTCCAAGTGGAGTCGCGAGGGAGTGGACCCATGGTGCAGGGCGAGGCCAAAAACGGAGATGTTAGAGGGAGAGTGGTTGGCCAAGTGGAAGTGACGGGCGACGGGGGAGTCCGAACCTAGCTGAACGTCCCTTAGGTGTTCGGTGAAACGGTTGGCCAGCGTAGAGTTGGTTGCATAGGGTGTATTTGATGCAGTAAATAAGGTTGGAGGAGGTGCAGGTGAAATTGTGTGGAATGTGAAGAGTTTGTCCGGTGACAGAGGTAGTGTTGGTGATGAAGGGGCAGGTGTGACAGCGGGATCTGGAGCACGGGAAGGAGCTGGGTGGGGGTGGGGAGGAAGAGGAGAAGGTACTGTGGACCAGTAGATCGCGTAGGTTGCGGGCGCGTTTGAAAGCGGATAGGGGTGGGTTGGGGAAAATGGGGTGGGTAGTGGGATCGAGCTGGAGGCGACGGAAGGCCCGTAGGATCCTCCGACGAAGGGGTAGGGTGGCAGGGTGGAAACGGAGTGGGAAGGGGGTACGGTTAGGGGATTGGTGTGAGGGAGGAGAGAGGGCGGTGGTGCGGTCGATTCGACGAGCGCTGGCAAGGGCGGATTGGACAAGGTGGGAGGGGTATCCTCGATGCATGAACAGACGAGCAAGATACTGGGACTGGGTCTCGAAATCCTGGTCCAGGCTGCACAAACGTCGGAGGTGGAGGAACTGGGAGTAGGGGATGGCCCGTCTGGTGTGGAATGGATGGGAGGAGGAGAAGTTGAGGTAGAGGTGGGAGTCAGTGGTAGTTAGAGAGTTGGAGGGGGGGGGGGTTGATGGAAAGAGAGATGTCGAGGAAGTTAACAGAGGTGTCAGAGATGGTAGAAGTAAAGTCAAGAGCAGGGTGGAAGTTAGAGAGGAAGGAGATGAAAAGGCAGAGCTGTTCGCGGGAGAGGGAGGTGGCTCCTATACAGTCATCTATGTAGCGACCGTATAGTTCCGGGGTCGGACTGGAGAATTGGGAGAATACTTGGGCCTCAATGTAACCAACAAAGAGGTTGGCGTAATTGGGGCCCATTCTCGTTCCCATCGCAACCCCAGAGATTTGTTGGTAGGTATCTCCGGCGAACGTGAAGCAGTTGAGGGTGAGGACGAGTTCTGCCAGACGAAGCAGGGTAGGGGTTCTAGGTGTGGGGTCAGAGCGGCGGTCAAGGAAGTATAGGAGGGCTGAGAGACCATTGTTGTGTGGAATCACGGTGTATAGGGATTTGATGTCCAGGGTGAAGAGGAGGTATGAGGGGCCGGGAGGGAAAGAAAAGGAATTGAAGAGGCGAAGGGCGTGGTTGGTGTCGTGTATGTGGGATGGGAGGGCAGCAACTAACGGGGATAGGATATGGTCGAGGTATTTTGAAATGAGTTCGGTGGGGCAATTGCAAGCAGAGACAATGGGGCAGCCAGGGTTGTTAGGTTTGTGGATCTTGGGAAGGAAGATGGAGGAGGTGCGGGGTGTGCGGACGATGAGGTTGGTGGCATGTAGCGGGGAGAGCAGAGGAGGAGATGAGGTCATGGATTGTGGAGGACACAAGCTGTTGGTAGGAGGGGGTGGGGTCGGAGGGGAGGAGGCGGTAGAAGAGGGGATTGTGAAGCTGGCTGAGCGCTTCCCCCTTGTAAAGGTCCACGCGCCACACCACCACTGCTCCACCTTTGTCCGCCGGCTTGATGACGATGTCATCGCGGCGGCGGAGATTGCGGAGGGCGACCAATTTCATTAAAAGTTATCCATTTTCCTTGAAGTTACAAGTTAAAAAAATCAGATCTTGTGAATTTTCTGAAGTCCTCTCCCCACCCACATCTTGTTGCTTTCCTATTCGTTTTCTGTACCTTTTTTTACAGCAGAGGTAAAGACAATGGACCGCACCTCCTTTGGGATACTCTTTCACTTGTTTCAGTCATCTGACTGCGGCCATACTGGAGCACCACCTTTTAGTTGAGCAAATCGAACCCAGGACTTATTCCTTGTAAGCCTAGTACTTATTCTATCAGCCTCTTTTGCCGAACCACTAAGTTACAGGGATGTAAACACACCAGCATTGGTTGTCAAGCGATGTTGGGGGGGACAAACACACACACACATACATATATATACATATACACAACGGGCTTCTTTCAGTTTCTGTCTACCAAATCCACTCACAAGGCTTTGGTCGGCCTAAGGCTATAGAAGACACTTGCCCAAGGTGCCACGAAGTGGGACTGAACCCGGAACCATGTGGTTCGTAAGCAAGCTACTTACCACACAGCCACTCCTGCACCTTTAAAGAGATTATGACGATTATATCGACCCCAGTGCGTAACTGGTACTTATTTAATCAACCCCGGAAGGATGAAAGGCAAAGTCAACCTCGGCGGAATTTGAACTCAGAATGTAGCAGCAGATGAAATACCGCTAAGCATTTCACCCGGCGAGCTAACGTTTCTGCCAGCTCGCCACCTTGTTTTGTTTTTTTTCTTTTAATACAGGAATCCACTATATCAAGTGCGGAGATTCTGAATATGCATTTCAAAATTTAAATCCCACCTGCTAAATTTCTTAAATTTTCACTTTAAACAAAAATTTTGGGGGCGAAATACGTAGAAAAATATGGAAATTATGATTCTGAAAAAAGAAAAAATTTTTTGTAAAATTACAATTTTTCAAAATTTTAATAAACATCCGCCCCCCTCGCCCTATGACAAGAAGTGAAATTAAAGTGTTTTCTCTACTAATGTTTTATGAGGAACATAACCCAACATGTTATGGTCAGGGTCTTTTGGAATTAAGAGAAGTATGTAAAAATTAGATGTTTTTTCCTCACTCACACGCAACAAAATGACATTAAAAAATTTTTTTTCTCTTTTGGTAATTCGTATTTAGAAAGTTGATCCTCGATTTGGCTGTTGTTTCTAGCTTGTCAGATTTCCGGTTGGGGTGGATATAAATTTTGAAATTTTTCCTTTGGTAATTTGTATTAAAATTTTGAAATCATGTTTCTAGCATGTCAGATACTTTTTGCGTCTGCTATTTTATAATTCTATGCATGCGTGAAACATTAAAGAAAAGACTTTAATTTCATAAGACAGAGGGGAGGGGTGTTTATTTATAATTTTTTTTTTTGAAAAATTGAATTTTACAAAATCTTTTTTTTCAGAATCATAATCTCCGTATTTTTCTGCGTATTTTGCCAAAAACAAAAACAAAACTTCGGCAAGACTTCCTTTTGTACTCCATCCAAAACACCCCCTTTTTTTTAATCTAATTTTTTTTTTACACAGAACCCCCGTTTTCGGCTACGGAGAATACAATCTGCAAAAAAATTGGCAAAATCGGCATTTTGAACCACCCACCCAATTCTTCATCCTTAATTTTTTTCCCCAGAATATGCGGAAAAATACGGAGATTATGATTCTGAAAAAAATTTCCCCCAATTTTTCGACTTAGGTTTAGGATTACGGAAAAAAGTGAAAAATGAAGAAATTGGGGGGGGGGGGGGGGACAATTTCAAAATTCCGATTTTTGGCAATTTTCCGGAATCTCCGTATCCGAAAACCTGGGTTTTTTTGGGGGAAAAAAAAAAAGAATTTGCGAGAAAGTGGCGGAGGGTACGAGAGGAAGTCTTTCCAAAATTTCTTTTTAAAGAGAAAGTTCAAGAAATTGGGGGTGGGGGTTATTTTGAAATGCAGATTCGGAATCTCCGCCCTCGATATAGTGAGCTCCTGTGAAAAAGAAACCCTCCGGGTAATAATGTCAAAATTAACAAAAAAAAAAAAAAAAAAAGGAAAACCTACAATTTCAAGTTATAACGTTCGAGAAGTTTCACTGAAAATACACGTATGTTATCCCTAAAAGTTGTTAAATTGTTGGAGCATGCGTTAACTGTAATGACGCATGCGCAAACAAATTTAACAACCCTTCTAGACACATGCATATATTTTCAATGAAGCTTCTAGAACGTTATAACTTTGAAATTTATTTAAAGTATTGTCATGGGTTATCGTATTTTTTTTTTTTTGCATATTCTTAATCTCCGACGGAAAGAATTACGAGTGAGTGGGGAGAGAACTTCGAAAAATTCACACAAGATCCGAGGTTTTCGTCCATAACTTTGAGGAAAAGAAATTAAACCATACATTACGGATGCCTACTATGCCATAAAATGCGTTTTTGAAGGTGATGTGCGAAACTGCGTTAGCCACTTTTCTTTACCCGTTATTTTAAGATAACATTTTTCAGAATTATAATATTAAAACAAAATATCTTTTACATACCTCTTAAAAATTACTGGTTATATTAATCCCACATTGCAGATTGTGGCTTATTAAGTCACCGTAATTCATTCAAGGAAAAAAAAAGCATTTTCCAATAACTCTGGTTTCTCCCCGTCACCTTTTCCGAACAAAAATAAGAGGTTTGCGACAATATTAGGTATCCGTAACGCATGCCGTTTGAAAGGTGTGTGTGTGTGTGTGAGTATATATATATATATATATATGTACACACACAATTTCATTAAAAGATATCCATTTTCCTTAAAGTTACAAGGGAAAAAATTGGATCTTGTGAATTTTTCGAAGTCCTCTCCCCACCCCTTCGAAAGTGGTTTTACCCACAAATTTCTTTATAATCGTAATGTATGCCGTTTGAAAGGTATTTATATAAAATACCATTAAAAAAAAAAAGAAAAACTCTCTTCCTAAAATTATGAGGGAAAAACTTGGATCTTATGAATTTTCCGAAGTCTTCTCACTCCCACCCCGTTGCTTTCTGCGCATTTTTGTTTTCATATTCGTTTCCTACACATTCATTTACACTCGTTCCACAATATTTTTATTTCGTTTCCGGGTAATATTGTAAACATTAACCATATTTTTTCCCGAGGGTGTGGGGGAAAGGACTTTCGAAGAGAAAGATATTCACATAAATGAATTCTTTTGTTTGAGTGCCATGGAAAAAAATCAAGGGCGATTTAGCCATTGTTTTTAGCACATCTCACGACCATCTGATAACTTCCTTGTTTGTTTAATATTCTCGGATAATTACTACAAGTTCTCTCGGTCATTAATAAGCAAGTTAACAAGTAAATATATTTATCATTCAAAACAAAATATTTCAATACTCTTTAAATGCGAACATGTATTTACATACGCACACACAGAAAACACAGTAATGGGCTTGGTTATTATCTCCCTTGACAGAAACCTCACAAGATTTTCTGAAGTTATTTGAGAATAAAGAATTCTTTGTTACCCGTAAAGAATATTTGGGGTAAGGGTTCGAGGAAGAGCGAACCTGAAATAATAGGGTCAGGATGAAATTGATTTCAAATTACTTTCATCTTTCCCAGTAATCTGAATGCGATTTCAAGTTACCGGAGGTAAGCAGAATGGAAGAAATTGTTACACCGGTACAAAACGGAAGTGACATACAGAATGGAATTTGCTCTATAAAATCAGTTTAATTTCAGTATTTAATGCTTATAAAATATATGACAAAGCAGTAATGAAGTAAAGAGTAGTTAATTTTAGCAGCCACTATGTGCCGGTTGTTAATACGCTTTCAGTCACTTCCATTTTGTACTGGAGTTCTGTCGATAAATTCTTATGACTTGTTAAGCAGACTGTCTGAAATTTGTTGGGCTGCATGCAGATCAGTCTACCTTCGTAAAATTTGAAAGCTCAGCAGTCAAGATACAAATTACGATAAAATCTAAATTTTACTTACATGTTGTTTAGCTTGTCTAACGGCCACATAAGTGTGCCCCAAAGGTATTCATCCTCCCATTCAAAGATGAAGACGGTAAAATGTGCTTAATTTGATATTTCCTTGAGGTCGAGCAACCAGATAAAAGTTCCCCTGTATATCTTTGCAAATAATTTAGGAGGACCCATTTAAAAATAGTAAATGGTCCATGACACCCTAATTAAATTATCAGATGCACATAATTTGCACGTGTAAAATGTAAAACTTTACATTTTGATATAATTAGAAAACTACTTGCATATCTTCTAACATCAAACCGTCCTAAAATGTTTTCTCTCGTCAACATTCGGTTGACTTTGAAGCTGAGTGCTAATCCTCAAAACTAATTAATTTTAGTTTTCAGAATAAACACCCTTCTGTCTTAATTTTTATCCGTGCAACACAGATTATAAATAATAACACTGCAACATTCATTTTTAAGAATTATTTCATATAATTTTCAACAAAATTGATAAGGAAATCCTTATTTCATAAATGAAAAAATTCGGTGAAATAATGACTGACAAATGAGAAGGCAGATGGTTTCCAACGCCTGAATTTGTAGACGTTTGTTTGAAGGAAGATTTGGATGTTTATATAACGAGTAGAGTGAAATACCATATCCACTGCTATGAATTTTTCTCAAATATAAAAAAGAAAATCAATTGTTTGGTAGATACTTTCGTAAATAATGTAGAGAAGAAACATATTTAGCACTTAACTATTTAAAAAAATAATAAAATATTCGATTACCTGTAACTGAATAAATTTCTTATAAAGTGTATTTTCTCTCTTCAAGTTAACATCTTTAACTATACAGCAGATAATATATGGTCGGATGGCTACAGCATTTGATGTGATTCGAACTGTCACACCGTTTTCTTCGGGAAAATGTAAAATATGAATAACACTTTTAGGAACATCATTTTCTAATGTATCTTTTTTGGATTGACGGTTCTTTTTTCTAGCTTTTCCTGACCTCGAAATGCCAGAAGAGCTACGTCCTTCTTCAGACTTTTGCTGTTTGTTGAGAGCAGTGGAAAGAAACTCAAAAATCGTCTTCTTATTTGACTGTTCGAGTAATTTCAGCAGTTTTCTATCTTTTACTCGGTTTCCTTTGAGATTCAGCTCTTTAAGGCGTTCACATAAACATAATTCTGGAGTAATGTCGTTTAAATGGTTTTCAGATAAGTCCAAGACATTTAGATGAGACAAGTTATTCAATTCGGGAGGAATTTCTTCAATATGGTTGTTAGAAGCTAAGACATGGCTTAAGTGGACCAAACTAGGATCAGTTATACCATCAGGAAGGCATTTTAATCGATTATACGAAATATTCAATTTGTGAAGGTTTTTGAGAGCTGCTATGGATGGAAATATTTCGAGTTGGTTTTTGTTAACATTCAGCACCTCTAATCCAATTAAACCATTTATTTCATTCGGGATGTTGATTATCTCGTTATTAGACATATCCAAAACTTTCAGCTTGGTTAATTTGCCTACTGAAACTGGAATTGTTGTTAATTTATTAGAACAGAGTATCAAACTAGTCAAGTTTGACAGATTTCCTATATCTGCACCTAATTCATTTAAACAGGTCATTGATATTTCGAGGTGATTTAAACCAACCAAAGTATATATTCCTTGGTCCAATCCATTTTTAATAATCCTTGAGTTAATCTGTTGCCCTTTAAGGGATAATTCATGGCGATTTTCCTTCTTCACTGTTTCAACTTCCGACCACATCGACTCCATATTTGAAAACAAGTGAAGCTAGAAGTAAAGCTAAGAACTTATTCTACGTTATAAAATTTAAATCAATTACACATATTACTCCATTTTAGGGAATATAAATTATTTTATTTAATCATGCAATATTTTCTATTAACTTTCTTTTATTCATGAAGGAAATATACTCACTTTTCAGAGCTAGCTCTCTCTCTCTCTCTCTCTCTCTGGATGGTTGTTGTGTTTCGCTTGTCAGTGACAGAGAGAGCTACTTAATGTGTTAACATGGAAGGTACAATATGGTTCTCATAATTTCAAGAAAATACACATTTTTTTATACGCCAAGGAGAGAAAGATTTTTGGGCAGTAGATTGCGAATATGTCAGTAAAATTTCTTAGCTTTACGTTATATATAAAATTTAGAAAAATAACATATTTATTGCAAATATAGAAATGTGAAATTTATATTTAATTTTATTTTTTTGTAATAAATATTTTTCTTTTGAAAAAAGTTTTCATTTCATTCATTTCATTCTTTTAAAATTATACATACTCGCAATTTATTACTACGGTGATGCTCCAGCATGACCGCAACCATATGGCTGAAACTAGTAAAAAGGACAAAAAAATTGATAAAAGTTAAATTGTAATTAACGTATATATACGAACCCTTGGATGATAGGGTTGGATTTATGCTAGGGGATGAAGATTAAAATATGAAAGAGGAGGTACAGCAGGTTTTTGAAGAGGTGAATATGGCTACTAACATTATATATATATATATATATATATATATATATATATATTGGGAGATATTAATTAGTAAACGATAATATAAAATGTCGGAGTCAGCAGTTGTAACGATAAAATGCTGTTGGATGTGAAAGATGAACAATGCATGAAGTTTTAAGGGAATATTTATTTACCGTTATGTTGAAAAATACCTTGCCTCGACGGGCAGGTTTTAACATCCGAGAGCATGCGAAAGAAAGTTAGATGTGGTAGAATTTTGTTGTATAGTTTTGTGTACACGTTGTTAGTAGTAATCCAGATTGCGATAGAAGGGTGTTGTAAGAGAACAGAATTAGAGCTAGTGAAAGTTGTAGGGTTGTGGGTCGTTGTCTCACAGTTGCTGACAGTAAATTTCATTTCGGACCCGGTGGGAAATAAAATAAAAAAATATTCTAATAGTTGTAAAACAACTTGCTGCGAACGAATATGAAGAAAAAACGCGCGCTCGCGAACGGGTGTGGGGGGAAGAGGCCTCGGAGCATTCGCATCCTGAATGTTCCGAGACGCCTCACCGGAGCCAAGAAACAAAGGAAAAATAGTTTAATAGATGTAAAACGACTTACTCTGAACGAATATGAAAAAAAAATGCGCTCCCACGAAAGGTGGGGTGAGGAGAGGACTCAGAACATTCACATCGTCACATATCGTCATTCCATGGCCTCTGAATGATAGTGTTTGACCCGGTGACAAAATTTTTTTAAAATAGTCTAATAGGTGTAAAACAACTTGCTGGGAACGAATATGAAGGAAAAAATGAGCGTGTATGTATGTATATATGAGAGGAAAAAGACCATGCTCCTCCGAACTTACAAACTCATACTGCCACACATCGAAATATTAAACAAAATAGCTCAAGTAGAAGCAAGACAAGAAAAGGAAAACAAAAACAAGAACAACATGGACCCAGAGAAGGACCAAAACAGAGTAGAGAAGAGACAAGTCAAAAGGGACAACTGTAAGCCCAAGAAGAGTGTCAAAGCCAGCCAAGAGAGGCTAAAGCCGAAGATGAGGACATTTGAAGAGGATAGGAACAACAACGGTAAATTGAAACAAAAGGTAACACAAGACAGAACAAAGAATCTAAGAAACCGCAAGGTGAGAAAGGATGTAGCCCACAAGTAGACACACATGGACAACAACATAGAACCTGCAGAGGCAAAGTCTCTAAAAGAAAAACAAACCAATCTGCAAGTTCTACAAAACAAGTACTTGCTGGTATTGAGATACGGGGATGGGCTGCAAATTTGCTCATCCCCAGCCCCAGACATGCAGCCCTCATCCTAATCCCCCGAAGGCCAGGCAGAACAGATCACCACGAGACAAAAAACGCAATAGCAAGACTCGCAATACGATACCACCACCATGGAAGTATGTTGACGATAAGTGCAAAACTCCTAGAGGGAAACAGACAACTGATGCAGAGCAGTTGGCAGCTGCTCAACAGCGGGCATTTTTGGAAGTTGCGCAGAAATTTGTGGAACAGCTGGATTTATCAGACACCCAACTTGCAAGGTACATACCAATACCCGCATCCACCTCAAACAACAAAGGAACCAGGATGGCCACGCATACTGGACCCATGGACACCACCTACCCCCTGCTACTCACACCAATACTCTCTCTGAACATCGGGGGCCTTATAACGATCCACCAACGTAAAACGCAATACCTAAGAGACCTTGTGACATGTAATCAAGCAATATGCGTGTCATTAACAGAAACACACCTAAATGTAGATGTATCAGATGCCAAGGTACACATACCAGGGTATGTTGTGCTACGAACTGACAAACGAGAAAGGTCTCATGGAGGAGTGGCAATGCACATCTGAGATGATTGTCATGCCCATGGCACTCTTGTCGCACTCCAACACTGTATGTAATACTCTGGTAGTACACATTAAACAGGTGAGGTTGGTACCACATATCACCCACCAGATGCGTCAGATCATGAGAACTCATCTGAAGAGTGCCTCCAAAAAATGAGAGATGTTTTGACGAATCTCAACAACGATCTGAACATAATCTCCCTCATGTAAAATGACCAGAGGGTTGTCCCCTTTAAAGTATGTCATTTCAAAATTGGAAGCATGCAGAGTCTTTGCTTGACTTCACTGACACACTCTTTATGGAGCAGATGGTGCATCACCCCACAAGGAGAAAGAATATCCTGGACCTATGTTTCACAAACAGTTTGACACTCATACATGACATGAAAGTGACACCAATGCTTTTTACGGACAATAATTTAATAGAACTAGTGATTTATGGACCACAAAAGACCACAGACAAAGGAAATACTAGAAACGCTCATCTCATCTCTAGCCTGAATTTCCACAAAGCTGACTGGAAGGGCATTGAGAAAGAGGTCCTGAAATGTAACTGGTCCACCATCCTCTCTGAGGAAAACATCGACATGAAACTACAGAACTTCATGGCAACTATATATGATATCTGCAGTAAGTTTACGCCAAAGAGAACACCAAATCAACGGATGAAGAAAAATATAATACCCAGGGTACTAATGAGATGAAGAGCAAAAATCTCAAACCGTCCAAACGACTCCACCTTGAATGCACCTTGGTTGAGATTGAAGACGCACTCAAACATTCCCACGAAAAGGAAAGGGCAGAAAAGGAAGCCAGGGCTATCTAAGGCCTTCTATTGATATGCGAAAGAATCTGCTTCAGTGCGTTACAAAATAGGACCGCTACCAGATAAAAATGGCTCACCAACTGTGGACCCCGGGATCAGTGAATTACTGAATGTACAATACAAGAGTGCTTTCAGCAAACGGTTGGGGAAGCTATGAGTGACTATACCGGATAGGTTCTTTGACCCCGAAGATACACTCTGTGAAATGGCAACTATTGATAACATCAACATAGAGGAAACTAATGTGATATCAGCCATTGAATAGCTGAGCTTGAACTCGGCAACAGGCCCTGATGGATTCCCTGCAATGCTCCCAAAGAAATGTAAAAGCGCTCTAGCTAGACTGCTTCAAATCCTTTCCCAGGAGTCCCTCAGGATGAGGAAACTCCAAAAAAAACTAAAAGAGGGAATAATATGCCCTATCCATAAGGGAGGAAGCAGGGCGGAGGCTAGGAATTATAGACTTGTCTCCCTGACCTCCCACGTCAGTAAAGTCATGGAGCGCATTGTCAGGAAAAGACTGAGTTCCTTGAGGACAATGACCTGCTGTTTGACACCCAACATGGCTTTCGCCTGGGAAGGAGCTGCCTTATACAGCTTCTGCGACAGTTTGTTGACATCTTCTCCATGCCAACAAAAGCCACGTACAGAGGTTTGTTTTCCTCCTGAAATTGCTTGACTAGGAATATAACATCAGTTGTGCTCCTTCCTGGTATAAATCCAAACTGCATCTCATCTACACCAGTGCTTCTTGAACTATCTGATGTGGCATACTGGCAGTTTTTTTTCTCCCTGATGTGCCAGGGACTGGTAATATTTCTTAGTAATATCAATTTATATTGGAAACAATATATATAATGAATATAATAAAAGTTGACAGTTGTTTTTATCTTATATTTATTTTGTAAGCAAATAATACAATATTACATAAGCATTTTATGTTTCTTTCTTTTCTGGAAACTTTTTGTGTACCAGCAGCCAATGGCTTGCAGACTGGCACCAGTTCGCAGACCACCACTTTAAGTAGCACTGATCTACACTATCTCTCTTAGTTAATTGAGCTATGACCCTTTCTGTAACTTTCATCACGTAGTCCAACAGTTTGATGCCTCTGTAATTATTTCTGTCTAAGGTATCACCTTTGCCTTTGTAGCAGTTGACTCTAGTGCTGCTACACGAAATGTTAGATATGACTCCTTCATGGACAACCTGATTAGCTATATGGGTGACTAGGCCATATCCTACTCTGCCAGATATTTTAAGCATCTCAGTGGGGATTCCTGATGGAGCTTTCCCTGTCATCATATCCTTAATTGCTTTATCTACCAAGCTACTGTCAATTCAGATAGCTGGTCCTTCAGTTGAGTCTACATTATACAGATTCTCCTTCTCCCATGCATTCTCCACATCTAGCAGCTTTTCATAATGGCATTTCCAAACGTCTTTCTTTGAAGAATCATTAAACACAAGTGAGCCATCATCATGTGGACATATTTCTCTTCTATAACATGACATAATTCTCTCCTATGACATGACATATTTCTCTCCTATGACACATTGTTTTGCAATTCAAAACACTTTGAGTCTCAGGTCTTCATGCTGCAGATCGTTGGCAATTTTCTTCTTTCTTGTTTCTTCCCTAGCTAAATATACATGTCTCCTGGACTGCCTTCTGGTTATCTGATACAGTTCCCTTTTACCATCACACTTCCAGTTCTTCCAGGCTTATTTCTTTTTCTCTAATGGCCTACACTCTTCCACCACCATTTCATTTTAGGTCAAGAAGGGACTTTGCACCAGCCACAAATTTGGTCAGTGGTCCTCAGCAGGTTGCCTTGTAGTTACTTCCAGTTGTCCTCCATGTTATATGTCAATATATCCTACTGTTTTTTGTCAAATACTTCAAGTAACATGTCTCTAAATCTCTGGCCCTTTGAAAGATCCTTAAGATTAGACCTTTCTTTTCCACACTGATTGTCTTCTAGGCAGCCTTTTAGCCCTGATTCTGAAGTTGCTAACAACTAAACTATGTTGGAGGATACATTCTTCTGGGAAAGTTTTGGCCTTTATAAACAGCCATCTTTCCCATTTTCTGTTGAGAATGTAGTCAATTTGGCTAGTGTGCTCACCAGATTGGTTGGTGAAAAGATGACTGGCAGGTTTCCTGAAGTTAGTATTTTAGATCATTTGTATCACAGAACTTCACACCCTGGTTCCCTCCTCATTATGGGAACCAAATCCATTGCCACCATATATGCCATTGAAGCCACCCGGATGTTGTCCAGCATGTCCATTGAAGTTACCAGCCACAAAGAGAAGGTTACTGTCATTTGTTGAATTGGTCTTTTTGTTCATCAGGCAGTCCTGGCTGAGGGGCATAGGCTGAGATAATGGTTGCTGTTCCATATTGCAACACTAGCTTAAGCTTAAATATTCTATTACACATTCTGACTACCTCATCTAATATAATAAATGCGAAAACTAATTTCCGTGTCAATGTGTCACACTTTTTCAACTTTAATAAATCCTTTCTACTGGAAGCCCAAAGCCTCAAATTTTGCAGGAAAGGATTAAGTTGATTACATCGATCCCAGAAGGTAACTCGTACTAATTTAATAGACCCCGAAAGGATGAAAGGTAAAGTCGACTTTGGCAGAATTTGAACTCAAAACCTAATGTCAGACAGAGGCCATAGCCAAACATATCGTACCATTTTGGAATCAGGCTAACTCCGTGAGCAAATTAAAAACATTCCAGGCCAAATCCAGACCCACAATCCAGTCTATGTTGTGGGGTACATTCTTCACCTGCAAAGGTTTTGGCATTTATAAGCAGCCATCTTTCCCTTTTCCTGGCGAGGATGTAGTCACTTTGGCTAGTGTGTCTGCCAGAACAGTAGGTGACTAGGTGACTTGCAGGTTTCCTGAAGTTAGTATTGCAGACCATGAAGTCATTTGCATCACAGAACTCAAGCAGCCTGGTTCCCTCCTCGTTGCGGGAGCCAAAACCATAGCCTCCATGTACGCCATAGAAGTCCCCTGATTGTTGTCCAACATGACCATTGAAGTCACCAGCCACAAAGAGAAGGTCCCTGTCGTTCTTCGATGAGGTAATCTGCAGGAGGGTGTCATAAAATTGGTCTTTCTGTCTGTCGGGTATCCCGGGCTGAGGGGCATAGGCCGAGATAATGGTTGCTAACCAATGGTGAAGGACTAATCTAATCTTAAGTACTCTATCGGATACTCTAACTACCTCGATTACCTTATCCACCCATTTCTCTGCAAGAAGTATGCCCACACCTCCGACCCCGTCTGTGTTCCCTGCCCAGAAAATCTTGTACCTGTGTTCTTTGCCTGTGAGGAACCTAGCGGAACCACCTCTCCACCTTACTTCTTGGAGGCAGCAGATATCGACACATCTCCGTTCAATCATCTCAACAATCTCACCAGACCTACCTTTCAGAGTGCCGACGTTGAGAGTGCCAACCCTGAGGGTGTGGGAGGTATGGGCCCGTGAGACCCTGGGACGGGGAACAGCAGCATCATGTACCTGAAAGGAAAGCTTGCAGTTTGCAGAATTCATAGACAATCAGTAGCATTCATTTCAGCCTGAATCTACTACACTATCGTATTTGGCACCAAATGATCGCTACCTTACATAGGGGATATATATATATCATCATCAGCATCGTCGTTTAACGTCCGCTTTCCATGCTAGCATGGGTTGAACGATTTGACTGAGGACTGGTGAAACCAGATGGCTACACCAGGCTCCAATCTGATTTGGCAGAGTTTCTACAGCTGGATGCCCTTCCTAACTCCGACCACTCAGAGAGTGTAGTGGGTGCTTTTACGTGCCATCAGCACAAAGGTCAGTCAGGAGGTACTGGCAATGGCCATGCTCAAATGGTGTATTTTATGTGCCACCTGCACAAGAGCCAGTCCAGGGGCACTGGCAACGATCTCGCTCGAAAATCCTACGAAGGCCAATCAGACGGTACTGGCAACAGCCACGCTCAAAATGGTGTATTTTATGTGCTACCCGCACAAGAGCCAGTCCAGGGGCACTGGCAACGATCTCGCTCAAAAGTCCTTACACATGCTGCGGGCACAAGTGCCAGAAAGGCGACGCTGGGCACAGGTGACATCACAATTTTGCTTTCGCTTGCCACAATAAGTCTTCGCAAGCTGAGTTTCATGTCCAATAAAGGAGATGACGTTGGCATGGGTGCCAGTCGTCGAATTTAACTCGATTTTGATTTCACTTGCCTCAATAGGTCTTCGCAAGTGGAGTTTAGTGTCCGTTTTAACTCGATTTCGATTTCACTTGCCTCAACAGGTCTTTGCAAGTGGAGTTTAGTGTCCAATGAAGGAAGGTACGCATAAGTGGACTGGCTGCGGCCTTAGATTTAGGTCTCACTTGGCTTGCCGGGTCTTCTCACGCACAGCATTTGGCAGAGTTTCTACAGCTGGATGCCCTTCCTAATGCCAACCACTCAGAGAGTGTAGTGGGTGCTTTTACATGCCATCGGCACGAAGGCCAGTGAGACGGTACTGGCAACGCTCATGCTCAAAATGGCGTATTTTATGTGCCATCCGCACAAGAGCCAGTCTAGGGGCACTGGCAACGATCTCGCTCAAAAGTCCTTACACATGCCGCGGGCACAAGTGCCAGAAAGGCGACGCTGGGCACAGGTGCCATCACGATTTTGCTTTCGCTTGCTCCAATAAGTCTTCACAAGCTGAGTTTTATGTCCAATAAAGGAGACGACATTGGCACAGGTGCCAGTCATCGAATTTAACTCGATTTCGATTTCACTTGCCTCAACAGGTCTTCGCAATTGGAGTTTAGTGTCCAATGAAGGAAGGTACGCATAAGTGGACTGGCTGATGGCCTTAGATTTAAATCTCACTTGGCTTGCCGGATCTTCTCATGCACAGCATATTTCCAAAGGTCTCGGTCAGAAGTCATCGCCTCAGTGAGGTTCAAAGTTCGAAGGTCGTTCCTCACCACCTCATCCCAGGTCTTCCTGGGCTTACCTCTTACACAGGTTCCCTCAACTGCTAGGGTGTGGCACTTTTTCACACAGCTATACTCATCCATTCTCGCTACATGACCATACCAGCGCAATCGTCTCTCTTGCACACCACAACTGATGCTTCGTAAGTTCAACTTTTCTCTCAAGGTACTAATACTCTGTCTAGTATGCACACTGACATTACACATCCATCGGAGCATACTGGCTTCATTCCTTGCGAGCCTACGCATGTCCTCAGCAGTCACGGCCCATGTTTCACTGCCATGAAGCATGGCTGTTCGTACACATGCATCATACAGTCTGCCTTTTACTCTGAGTGAGAGGCCCTTTGTCGCCAGCAGGGGTAAGAGCTCTCTGAACTTTGCCCAGGCTATTCATATTCTAGCAGCTACACTTTCAGCACACCTTCCCCCACAACTAACTTGGTCACCTAGATAGTGGAAGCTATCAACTACTTCTAGTTTTTCTCCCTGGAATGTGGCAGAAGTTGTTTTCTGCACATTTACAGTGTTTATAGCTCCTGAACATCTGCTACATACAAAAACTAACTTCCTAGTTAACCTTCCTTTGATATTGCTGCACCTCTTATGTGTCCATAGCTTGCACTGGGTGCATCTTATAGAGTTTCTATCTACGCCGTACACAGACATGAGTAAGCGCATAAATGCAAAACAAAGTAAATCACAACTATCTAACAAATGGAAATGTGAAACTCTGAGTAACAGATTTGTGATATTTTTGAAGCTTTAATAAAAGATCAAATCTTTAATAATAGATTACTGTGTGTGGGACATGGTTGAGAAAAATACCAACGGTCTGTCTGCAGTACCAAGGCCAAGCTGCTGAGCAAGACCAAAGAGATATTCAACAATCTTCCCAGGGATACAGTGAGGAATGCATACAGTAGTTTTTATAGTCATACCAAATTACTAAATTTTCCCCTTACATACTTTTCTCTTAAAAACCTTACAAAATAACGTTAGCCAAACATACATAAAATTAGTTTGCTTCAAACCACATTCATAGACAGACCTTGAATGAAATAAGAGTTGAAAATAAGTGGATGTAAATGCACTTGCGAGTTTTCTATGCAACAGAAACGAATGTTGGACAATTTTAAACCAAATCATCATCATCATAATCATCATCTTCATTGTTTAACATCCACTTTACATGCCGGCATGGGTTGAATAGTTTGACATGGAGCTGGCTAGCAGGGAGTTGTCTAGACTCCAACCATCTGTTGTGGCATAGTTTCCACAGCTGGATGCCTTTTCTAACATTAACCGCTTAATAGAATGTGCTGGGTGCTTTTTATGTACCACTGGCATGGGTGCTTTTAACCAGCACCGGCACAGGTGCATTAATGTTGTCTGCATATTTTTAGTGCTTATTGTACCTACACATTTGCCATACATAAAGACTATATTCTCCATTAACCTTCCAGTGATATACTACACCTTTTATGTGTCCAAAACTTGCACTGGGTACAATGTATGGAGTTTCTATCAATATCCTTCTTAAATATTGAGCAGGACCATCTCCCAGAAGGGACTTGTGATTTATCAATTTTCCTACTTACTGTAGAAATAAAAAAATATGCAGATCTTCCATATTTGTTGTAATTGTCTTACAGATATGTATATATATATATAAATATATATATATATATATATATATATATATATATATATATATACATATATATATATATATATATATATACAGGGTGGGGCATAAATACTGTTACAAAAGTTCAAAACTATTTTTCATAATAATATTCAAAGAATTCTAATGATTTATTTGAGTTAAATGATAGTTTATTATATGTTTTCTTGTATTTCAGAAATTAAATATTAAAATTTTGTTCCAGTGTCTGTTGAATGGAAGAGAAAATTCATCATAGAGCAACATGAGAAGGGCATGTGTCCACCTGAAATATCCAAGTTAGGGAAAAACCTCAAAATTAACAGAATGTTGATAAAAAGGACGATTGATCTTTACCAGGAAACTTCTTTGATCAAAGATAGACAAAGATCAGGCCGTCCCCGCACCTCCAGAACACCTAAACTCATCAAAAATGTTAGGGAAAAAATCAGACGAAATCCAAGAAGATCCATGAGGAGAATGGCAAAAGAAGCACAAACATCGCCAAGGACTATGCGGAGGATATGCAAAAGTGACCTAAAGTTGTCACCCTATAAACTCCAATAGAGACAGCTTCTATCCACGCCCACAATTGAAAAGAGACTCAGCAGAAGCAGACTCTTGTTGAACCGTATTAAAGATGGCACGCTCCGTAACATCATCTTTAGTGATGAAAAGTTATTCTCAGTTCAACAGTCTCACAATCATCAAAATGACTGAATCCTTGCTGAAAGTATTGAGGCAATACCTGGTAATGCAGGAAAGGTTTTCAGAACCCCAAAACCAGCATCAGTGATGGTCTGGGCAGCCATTTCTGAAAGAGGGAAAACTCCACTTGTTTTTGTCCCTCAAGGAATCAAGATAAACAAAGAATGGTACATCGAGGACATTCTGGAAGGTGCGTTGATACCATGGTGCAATTCCATGGTGTACGGTGATGAAGTTTGGACTTTCCAACAAGATGTTGTGCGTGCTACTATAGATGACTTCCCAAAAAGACTTTGTTGTGTTGTGAAGGCACAAGATAAACATTTTGAATAAAAGTTACACCATATTGTTCCTTGGGCATTTGCAAAGCATATTTTGTAATAGTGGGTTGTTAAATAAATTTTTGTCGGGATAAATCTGTGTTTTATTTTGTAACAGTATTTATGCCCCACCCTGTATATATATATATATATATAGGAGAATTTGTTTTTGAAAATGCACCTAAATTTGAAAAACTTGTAATTGTTTTTAAATAAATTTATTTACATATATACCAAACTAGTTTCAACAATTTTTTTGTTTATCAATGGTATAAACATGCAATGGGATTTTAGAAATTTAAAATTCAGAAGTAGAAAACGTGTTTAATGATTAAATGTTTACAAAATTCAATGACAAGGGAAGACAATATCAAAAATTCTTCATGCTGGATACGTGCTCTCTCAAAAGTGTCGATCCCCTCCTTAACCTGCTTCCTCCATCTGTGGCAATGACAGGCATTGTTCTCCCAGTCAGTGTCCTGCATATCACAGGCCTTTAATGAGGACTGACACAGTCCTTAAATCGCAGCCTTGGTTTCTACCAGAGTCTCCTTCCATTCACAATAAATTTTCTATGGAAAATACTTGGCAAACTTGGCTGTCCGGATCACTTTGTATCTATAATTAAATCATTTCATGATGGGATGGAGGCTTGGGTCAATGTTGGTGATGGCATAGCTGGACCCATTCCTGTAGAGAATGGTGTCAAGCAGGTGACATCCTTGCCCCAACTCTCTTTTCTTTGTACTTTGCTGCTGCTTTTACTCATGCTTTTGCTAAGGTTAGCTCTCTGGGAATATATGTCAGATATTGATCTTCTAGCCACCTCTTTAATCTTCGCCGATTTGCTGCCAATTCAAAGGTTCTACAGTCTATTATTCGTGACTCCTTTATGCAGATGACATCGGAATATAACATTTTGGGTGCATGAAATAGTACATAAAGATTATACACTCACATATAGTTTTCATTATTCAGGTAGTGTTTGGTTGGTGTCTTTCTGTGTGGATTGTTGGGATGGTAGTTCTAGTGGTCTTGGTATTGTTTTTTGTTCAAATTTGGTTGGTATTTTAGAATAAAGCATTCTTCCTTGGCCTTATGAAAATGTTCATTTTCTGTCCATAGTTTGAAGAAAGGGAATATTTTGAAATTTCTTTTCTCACATTTTTCGAAGTGTTCGCTGCAAGTTGTGTTTCTAATGGAGGAATCGTGGATTTGTTGTTTATGTACCCTTACTTTCTCATATAGTCCAATGCCTGTTTCGCCAATGTAATATTCTTTGCATTTGGGGTATGTGGCACAATAAATTAGGCTTCTGGATTTGCAATTCATATTTGCATTTATTTTGAAAATGTTGTTGTCTTTAAAAGTAATTTGTTCTCTTTCTTCAATGTAATCACATGTTCCACAATGAGAGTCACTACATTTTTGAATTCTCTTTGTTGTTTCTCTAGTTGTAAATCTTGCTTGAGTTAAGAACTTTTTAGGTTGGGTGCTTGACATCTGCTATAAATTATTTTATAATCTGTTATTAATTTGTTCAGTTTTGATGATTGTTGAAGAACTGGGAGGTATCTTTTTGCAGTATTGATGATGTCATGATTTCTTGGGTTGTGGGTGATGATAAAAGAAATGCGTATGAGTTCATTTTTATTTTTGTTTTCCTCTGATGTCTGTAGTTAGGATGTTTTTTGCTTTTGTGATTGTTGTGTCAATTAATCTAGTGGGATACTTTTGTTCTTTTAGAAATATTTTTAATTCTTGTAATCTTTTATCCTTAATTCTGCATCTATTACTTTAGTGCAAATTCGTTTTACCATATTAAAAGGTATGTTTCTTATGGTATGTAAGGGATGGGAGGAATGAAAGTTCAAATATTGGTGTGTGTGTCTGTAGGTTTGTAGAAGAAATCTGTTTTTATGGTGCTATCTTCTTTAATTAGAAGTGTCTAAAAAGGTAATTCCTTTGTGTGTTGCTCCATGGTGAATTTTATTGAGGTATGTAAATCATTTAAAAGTGAGTGAAAGATTTCTAAGTCTTCTTGGTTTTTGGTCCAAAATATAAAACAGTCAAGGATAAACCTCTGTACCTTGCTTTCGTTGACATGGAGAAAGTCTTTGACAGGGTCCCCCGATCCCTCATCTGGTGGTCAACGAGGAAACTAGGGATAGAAGAATGGTTAGTGAGAGCTGTGCGAGCCATGTACAGAGATGCTGTCAGTAAGGTGAGGGTTGGAAATGAGTACAGTGAAAAAATCTGGGTAGAGGTAGGGGTCCACCAAGGTTCTGTCCTCAGCCTCCTCCTATTTATCATAGTCCTCCAGGCGATAACAGAGGAATTCAAGACAGGATGCCCCTGGGAGCTCCTCTATGCTGATGACCTTGCACTAATTGCTGAGTCACTATCAGAACTAGAGGAGAAGTTTCAGGTGTGGAAGCAAGGACTAGAATCGAAGGGCCTTAGAGTCAACCTAGCTAAAACCAAAGTCCTAATAAGTAGGAAGGCAGACAAAACACAAACCCCTTTGGGTAGATGGCCCTGCTCGATCTGTAGAATAGGAGTGGGTAGTAACTCTATAAGATGCACCCAGTGCAAGCTATGGACACATAAGAGGTGCAGCAATATCAAAGGAAGGTTAACTAGGAAGTTAGTTTTTGTATGTAGCAGATGTTCAGGAGCAATAAATACTGTGAATGTGCAGAAAACAACTTCTGCCACATTCCAGGGAGAAAAACTAGAAGTAGTTGATAGCTTCCGCTATCTAGGTGATCAAGTTAGTAGTGGGGGAGGGTGCACTGAAAGTGTAACTGCTAGAATAAGAATAGCCTGGGCAAAGTTCAGACAGCTCTTACCTCTGCTGGTGACAAAGGCTCTCTCTCTCAGCGTAAAAGGCAGACTGTATGACGCATGTGTACGAACAGCCATGCTTCATGACAGTGAAACATGGGCTGTGACTGTTGAAGATATGCGTAGGCTCGCAAGGAATGAAGCCAGTATGCTCCGATGGATGTGTAATGTCAGTGTGCATACTAGACAGAGTATTAGTACCTTGAGAGAAAAGTTGAACTTACAAAGCATCAGTTGTGGTGTGCAAGGGAGACGATTGCGCTGGTATGGACATGTGGCGAGAATAGATGAGGATAGCTGGGTAAAAAAGTGCCACAACCTAGCGGTTGAGGGAACCCGTGGAAGAGGCAGGCCCAGGAAGACCTGGGATAAGGTGGTGAGGTACGACCTTTGAACATTGGGCCTCACTGAGGCGATGACTTCTGACCGAGACCTTTGGAAATATGCTGTGCGTGAGAAGACCCGTCAAGCTAAGTGAGACCTAAATCCAAGGCCTCTTCCAGGGGTATAGCCACTTGTGAAGACCTGTTTAGGCAAGTGAAATCGGAATCGAAATCGAACTAAACTCGATGACTGGCACCCATGCCAACGTCTCCTTCATTGGACACGAAACTCGGCTTGTGAAGATCTGTTGGGGCAAGCGAAAGCGAAATTGTGATGGCACCTGTGCCCAGCGTCGACTTCCTGGCACTTGTGCCAGTGGCACGTGTAAAAACATTTGAGCAAGATCGTGCCAGTGCTGCTGGACTGGCTCCTGTGCAGGTGGCATGTAAAAGCACCCACTACACTCTCTGAGTGGCTGGCATTAGGAAGGGCATCCAGCTGTAGAAACTCTGCCAAATCAGATTGGAGCCTGGTGTAGCCATCTGGTTTCACCAGTCCTCAGTGAAATCGTTCAACCTATGCTAGCATGGAAAGTGGACATTAAACGATGATGATGATGATGATGATGATGATGACGATGATGATGATGATTCAAATACCGTTTCCACATTTTTTTTTTTTATATAAATGGAGAATTGTTCAATAAATGTTTCTGTTAGTTGGGAATAGAATTTGACCTCTACAAAACCCATTATGAGTGTTGCATAAGTGAGGGCTACTTTTTCCACCATCAACATTCCTTTTATTTGAAAGTAGAAGCTGTGGTCGAAGAAGTGATTATATTCCAGTATTAATTTTACCCTTCCAAAATGAAGGTTTTTGAGAATCTTATAGCTTCAATTTCTAGGTCATGTGGAATATTAGCATATAGACTAGTTACATCAAAAGCAACAAAAATTGTCTCCTGCTAGACATTTTTAGGTATATAGTTTAAAAAGTCCATATTGTCCTGGATAAAGGTTGGTATCATTTTGCATAAAGGTTTGAACTATATCTATTAAGTTGCTTAAGCATTGTGTACTGGATGCTGATCAAATGCATGTATGTGTGTGGGTGTGTAAATGTAGTGTAGATGTATATATATATATATATATGTGTGTGTGTGTGTGTGTGTGTGTCTATGCATATGTTTGTATATTTGTCCATGTGTGTATGCATGTGCATATGTATGGACATATGTGTGTGTATGTATATATGTGTGTGTATATATATATATATATATATATATATATATATATACACGCGTATACACACACACACACACACATATATAAATGTAGGATAGTGGTACAACAATGTACCAATATTGACTGGAAATAGCAGTCGATAATATACAACGCTATAGTAAAGCTTCATTGTATATATATATATATATATATATATATATATATACTGACAAAGATGTTGTGGGTGGCGAACATAAAAAATTTCATCTTACCTGCAGGAGGAACATTAAACAAATGTACAACCCAGATGTGGATAATCTAGGACCTAGGTTTTAAACTTTCCAAATTATGTTTGTTAACGTAAATTTGATTAGTTCTCTTCAGCTAGATACACCTAGACAAAATTTCAAATGTTGCTACATCAATGCCAGTATTACTTGTCTGAATGCCTGGCCGTTAACAGACTGAGAATAGTGAAAAAGTTTTCAAAGAAAAAATTATTAAATAGTGCAATACAGTAGTATTGCTTCCCTGTAAAACAAAGCACCACAGATTAAAGTATAAATAAGATAGTGGTACAACAATACACCAGTATTTACTGGAAATAGCAGTCAATAATATACGATGCTATATATGTGTATGTGTGTGTGTGTTTGTGTGTATGTATGTGTATATATACGTGTGTGTGTATATATGTACATGTATGTGTATATGCATATATGTGTATACATTCAAAGGTATAAGGATTAAGAGGCATGTACGTATATTAGTATGTGTGTGTGTGTATATAGATATATATATATATATATATATATATATATATATATATGTACACCACACCATGTATGAGAACTGAATAGGTGACCTCAGATCAGTTGGCACCCTACCAGTCACCTTTTGACAAGTCACAACAATATTGACCACTCTAAAATATCCCATTTCTTTATTCTTGATGGAATTAACTATCCTTCCCCCTCTGTGCTCAATTACTATTAGTCTTACCTTTATTTTTATTTTTATTTTTCCCTTCTTCTTCTTCTTCTTCTTCTTCTTCTTCTTCTTCTTCTTCTTCTTCTTCTTCTTCTTCTTCTTCTTCTTCTTCTTCTTCTTCTTCTTCTTCTTCTTCTTCTTCTTCTTCTTCTTCTTCTTCTTCTTCTTCTCCTCACATCAGTGTGCATGTATGACATGAAAATGTGTTAAGAGTAAAGTTGGGCATAAAAGGAATCAGATGCAGCATGCAAGAAAGAAGACTCTGTTGGTTTGGATACATGATGCATATGAATGTAGACAGCTGTACAAAGAAGTGCTGATAGCTGAAAGTGGATGGCACTCAGGAAGATATGGGATGAAGTGGTGAGGACCGATCTCAGGATGTTGGGTTTCATGGAGGGGATGATAATACACCAAGGTGTCTGGTGATATCTGGTTCTTGAGAAGATATACCCACCTTAGTGAAACTGAATTCTGGGAGTGTTGTGTGTTCCATCCACATGTAACAAAAAAAATTTCACACACCCACCCCAACAAACCAAACTACATCTCTTCTCTTCCTCCATTTCTTCTTTTTCATGCACTATACTTGTCTTTCACTCCCCAATCCAGTCCTTATTACCCTGCCACTCTGTTGTTCCCCACCTCCTCTATATATATCCACGTTCCACCAGTCATTGCATTCCTCACTCGCCACATTCTTTGCATTCATGTGAAATCCCTACTCATGCACCCTTGGCAATACTCTACCATTCCATCTATATTCTGATACCTGTACATTGAGGGTATGTCCTGGCACTTCATCACCATCTCTCTCTCTCTCACTCTACCATCCCATTTATATTCTGATCCCTATTCCTTGAGGGTATGCCCTGGAACTTCACCACCATCTCTGTCCTGCTCTCTCTTGTACTCTTACCTCCACACTCTTTCATTCTTGATCACTCACTCACTCTCCCTCTCTCTCCCTCTCTCTCCCTCTAACTGGGTAACCATGTATCTCTTCTACAACAAGATACCTGTTTCTATCCCTCTATCACACTCTATCCTCTTGTCACCTAGCACAAGGCCACTTCTTCCAATGCCGCCCACACTTCTCAAAGGATCTTTGTCTTGCATGTTGCTTGGTGACCTCACCAGTGCTGGTGCATCTAATCCACACTGTAGAGAGTTTGGTGTTTGGAGGGGCATCCATCTGTAAAAACCATACCTAAACAGGCCTCACTGCTGCTGGTGTTGTGTAAAAAGTACTCAGTCCACTTTCTAAGGTGGTTGGTGTTAAGAAGGGGATCCAGCCATAAAATCACTGCCAAAACAGGCAGTGAAGCCCAGTGCAGTCTTCTACTTAGCCAGCCCCTGTCAAATCATCCAATCCTTGCCAGCATGGAAAACAAATGTTAAATGATGATGATAGCATATATATTGTACACACATTTATATATTATACACATTACACATAGTAATAATACAAGGTGTTCAAACTAAATTTGAGAGTTTTCATAAACAACAATATTCCATCCAAAACTAGAAGTGTTTTTAGAAAATCAACTAGATTATGGCTGGAAGATAACAGTTTACTCAAAGTAGTTACCCTCAGGTTCTACCATGACCTCAAGACAGCAAATCTCTTTAAAGTATTATATTATTAATATTATTTTACTCTTTTATTTTTTAACTTGATTTAGTCAATTGACTGCTATGCTGGAACACCATCTTTATTTGAAAAAAATCAACCCCAGGACTTATTCTTTGTTAGCCTAGTACTTATTCTATCGGTCTCTTTTGCTGAACTGCTCGGTGTCAAGCAATGGTGGGTGGACAAACATAGACACACACACACACATACATGAGAGGCTTCTTTCAGTTTCTGTCTACCAAATCCACTCACAAGGCTTTGGCTGGCCCAAGGGTATAGCAGAAGACTTACCCAAGATGCCATGTAGTGGGACTGAACTTGGAACCATGTAGTTGGGAAGCAAGCTTCTTATTTCTTTACTGCCCACAAGGGGCTACACACAGAGGGGACAAACAAGGACAGACAAACGGATTAAGTCGATTATATCGACCCTAGTGCGTAACTGGTACTTATTTAATCGACCCTGAAAGGATGAAAGGCAAAGTTGACCTCGGCGGAATTTGAACTCAGAACGTAGCAGCAGACGAAATACTGCTAAGCATTTTGCTTGGCGCGTTAGCGTTTCTGCCAACTCACCGCCTTCTCACTGCAAGCTTCTTACCACACAGCCACTCCTACACCTATATAATAATAATAATAATAATAATAATAATAATAATAATAAATATATGGTACCCTAGGCATAACACCTACATGAACTTCTAACTTGTTGTCTCTTGAGGTCTCTGGATGAGACTTGGATCCAACTTGTACAAATGCAAAACAAAAGTCAAACATAGAATAATAATAATAATAATATATATATATATATATATATATATATATTAGAAATAATAAATTTCTAAATCTCTCAGAGAGACTTAAGCAGTAGTGATGCGATAAAGTAGTTGTATACTGCCAACTTAACGTGACAGTCTCAATAAGGGAATATACTACTGCTAGCCCTAGGAAGCTGGACCGCTTCCTATTAGGCCATGACATATTTCCTGTGTCCTTATCTTTGCGAGGGGGAGACAAACTCCTCCACCCAGCTTAGCCTGCATTCAGGGACATGATTCTGAGATTTTGCTCATCATCAGCCTGAAGTAGCACGACCAGCTAGTTGATAAATGTTTATTATGATCACTAAGGATCGAATACAAAGATGGGTACAATACAGGACAAACAAATAAACAAAATGTATGAGTTCTAAGTTCTTTTAAAAATTAACGATTGTCTTTATAATTATCGAAATTTAAAATTCATATGTTCGTTGACTTTTTCCTTTCTTTTTTTTTCCCTTTTAAATATACAGACATACATATGCATACATACACACACATATCTCTCTCTCTCTCTCTATATATATATATATACACATATATACATACATACACACACATACACACACATATACATACACACATGTATATATATTTTATAATAAAAAGATTGGTTTTTCAACCCGGCAGCCTATAAGGCCCAGCAGCTCACCTTTATTTTCCCGATGATTAGTTTGGGTGACTCACAGCCACCTTTTTCACCACTTCCTTCCATCTCTGTTCATATACTCTAGCTGACAGGGTCCTCTTTTCCAGCCCTATCTTGCTCTTCAGATGGTATTTGAAGTAAGTCAGCAATACAGGGCCGGATATGTAGGACCCTGTCACAAAACCTTCCATTCTTGTCCTTCATATACACTCTTTCAACACTGCTACCGTACAGAAAAACAAGCCTCACCTTCCTTTGAGAGTCCAGTTGGCGGTATCATCTTTATCATAGACTCAGCCGACAGCTGTACTCGTCCCAGATGCGACAACACGTGTTCTACATAAATTATCAAGCTGGAGAGCTGCCGACAATGTACAAAAGCGTGTTGGACAGTTTCACTGTCCTGCTTGCATCTTGGACATGTCGGTGGCACTGCTAAAGTGTGCTTGGATAACTTCTCGCAAACAGGTAGAGCATTCCTGTAACACTGCCAAGTCAGAAATTTTTGGAAATTATCCAAGTACTCCGGCTTGAAGGTTTTACGAAACAGGTTGGTAAGTTGGTTCTCGTTGAACCCCAGAGCCCCTCCTAGGACATCATCGTTTTTCTCCTCCACTAGCCCTCTGTAGAATACCGAGGTGGTATTCCCACAGCCAGCCTTGCCCGTCTTGTGGATAAGCCAGAGTGGATAAGCACTCCTTCTGCCATAAAGTCATAATCTGCCATAAAGTCAGATTATGCCTTCTAATGAGACCGGGTTTAAATCTTTCCAGCGAGGCCGGTCGCAGTAAGAACTCTTCCGCCAATGGACTCCACACCTTATCACCCTCCAGGTGGCACCAGAGATGTCTCAGCCTCAACGCATGTCTGCGCATCATTAGCCAGGGCATCCCCAAACCACCCTTTAGCGGTTCCTAGCAGCACACGGAGCACCTCACAAGTGGCTTTCACCCCCACCACAAAAAGTGGAAGAGGAGTCGTACCAGCTTGTTTAGCCAAGAATCGGGGCAAGGCACGACGGACAGGCAGTAGGTGATTACAGATGCTATAAACACCTGCACCACCTCCGCTCTACTCTTCAAGGACAGAGACCTTCCGGACCACTTCCGTACTATGGCCTCCACCTTGTTCACTACCTCGCTCCAATTCTTCTCCGTCTGGGAGTCTGAACCAAACCAAACTCCAAGCAACTTAACAGGACCATCTGTCCAGTGTCCAACGACACTGGACGATAACGGCTTGTTCCTCCAGATGCCGAGGCGCAAACTGATGGATTTGTCTTTGTTAACTTTTGCTCCTGCCACCGCTTCGTATCTTCGGAGAGCATCTTCTACATGAAGTAGTTGTGCTTCTTTAGACACGATGAGAGTGACGTTGTCAGCATAAGCAGAAGTGAACTTACCGCATCCAATCTCATTAGGGATGTTGCCTAACTTCTCCAGCCTCCGCAGCAATGGCTCCAGGGCCAAAACGTACAGGACCGGAGACAAGGGACACCCTTGGCGAACAGACCGCTTGATTGAAAACGGCTCCATTAGGTAACCATTTATCTGGACGGTGGACTTGATGCCGCTGTACATAGCAGAGACCCACCTGCGAAAGCCTGGGCTTATCCCAGCCGCTTTGAGGACGGCCCCCAGGTACCGATGGTCGACCCTATCGAATGCTTTACTTTGGTCTAAGTGAACCAATGCCCCTCCTTTGCCGGCTAATTTCCCAACCCTGTCTAAGGTGTAGTGGAGAAGGTGAAGGTTGTCCTGGATCGACCTGCCTGGGATTGCACAGATTTGTGCCTTCCCGACAAGCTTCTCTGCGACAGCCGTCAACCTTTTAGCTAACACCTTGGCCAAAATCTTTAACTCTACGTTAAGTAGAGTTATGGGCCTGTAATTACTAATGCTATCCCCCTTGCTTGGGTCCTTCTGGATCAGTGTCACAACTCCCCGGCTTACAGAACTGGGAATTCTCCCATTCTGCTGCCAGTTTGCATAGACGCCTGCCAGGACATCCCCAAACAAGTCTGGTATTAAACGATAAAACTCGTAGGGCAGACCATCCAGTCCCGGAGACTTTTCCCCAGCACACTCGGCCAGCACCCCTCTTACCTTCGCGGGAGTGATCGGGCCTTCACAGCATTCAGCCTCACGTGCTGAGAGTCGAGGCCCGCCAGCTAGGAAGTCCCTTAAGGGCTCCCCGCGCTCAAGCAGACCACCCTCCCCGAACACCCGAGCGAGATGCTGGTCAAAAGCCTTTTGCATCTCCTCCTGTCTATAGATCCTGCGTCCTTGCTCATCAGTTAAAGACTTAATACAGGACTTTTTGCCCTTCTGACTCTCCACACGACGTGCCCATCTGGCTACGTTGATACCCTCTCGTTTCCCAGCGCGTAATTTAGCTAACTCGGCACCCTTCATGTTTGGCATTGAGGTGACGGTACAAGACCGTTCTCGCCGCCATCACTCTGGATGCGGAGCCAGATTCCATTGCCTCATCTAGACTCTTGACTAAGTCCCCCTCTCTTCTAGTTCTATCTAAACTTAGCTGATTGCTAAATCTAATGGACTCAAGACAGATGGCTCTCTTGAGGGCGTGCCACCATCTATTATTAATGATGGTGCCACATAATGCCCTCTGCACTAACTCCTTAATCTGGGAACGGAAAGCTTCACAAGCCAAAATAGACTTGTTCATTTTCCAATACCCAGGTCCCTGTCTATGACACTTATCTATATGAACCTCACACATCACAAGTTTGTGATCCGTGTAAGGCACAATACAAAAATGTGGACAGCTAAAGCTATGCTTATCTCTTTCCTTAACAAAAATTCTATGTACGATCTGTGTGAGCCGTCATTATTACTCCACATCCACTGTGGAACGCTCAGCTCATCCAGTCGGTAGCGGTCTACTAGATTAAAGCTCTCTAGTAGACCCTTGAGGCAAGGATTCCCTTTCCTATTGGTGGAGCCTACACTATCGACGCGTGCATTGAGAATAGTGTTGAAGTCCCCTAGCAAAACTATAGTTTTAGATGTCAATAAAAAGTACTCCAAGTTCCGAAAAAAACCCGACTGCTCCTGTCCATTAGGAGCATAGGCAGCTACCAACCTGAAGGACTGCTTACTTTCATGTGTTACATCTAGGACGACCAGCCTACCTTCTGGGTCCAGAAAGACAGTACATATCTGTAAATCCAAGTTTTTCTTGATAAGGACTGCCACACCTGCACCTCCCCTCCGGCTCGGAGAAATAAATTTCTCGTAACCATTGAGGAGGGGTGAGAACACTTCAGGTCCCTTCATCTTGGACTCGGTCATCACACCCACATCTATTTTATGTGAAATGAGGTCGTGCAGAAAACAAGCCTGTTTCCATTTCGACCCCATTCCACATACATTTAAACATCCTAACTTAATCATTGAGAAAAGAAAGGTATTTACTCATGGTTGTGAGAGGGAGCATGACAGTTTGTGTCTGCCTGCTTCCCTTAGCTGCTGGGCTTTTCACCGGCGTTGCCACCGGGCTCTGGGTTGGTGTGGCTGCCGGGCTAATCACCAGTTTTCCGGATATCACCTCCTGGGTGACGTCTTTGATTAAATTTTCCTTCACAACTTCTTGTAGTAGTTTCTCTCTCCATCCTTCCTCTCCCATTTTAGCGAATCTCATCTCACTGTCCGTACTTTTAAATGTTTTAATTCGTTGGTACGCCTTTATTAGGCGAACCACCTTCTCATTCTTGGCATTGAAAGCCACAATTCTATCAGTGTTTTTGAGTCCTTTTAATGTTGGTGGGTGGGGGATGGCAAAATGCTGGCCTATCAATGTAGTGCCAGCGGGGTAGGCTTGGGGAATTTTTTAATTATTTTATTATGTTGTTCGTCATTGTTGTTAATTTTTGTTTTGTTTAGGGTGGGGAATCTGGAGTATTGGATTTTTTTCTTTTGTGTGTAACCGTTGTGAAATCCATTTCACTTTCATTCACTTGGTTCTCCTCCTCCTCTTTTTCGTTTTTATTTTGTTTTTCATTCTTCTTTTTTTTTCCTCCCTTTGGTTTTCAATTTGGTTTTTTTTCCGGATTTTCCTTGATTGTTGCAGCGTGGGGTTTATGTTTATCTGTGTTTATCACAGCGCTTTGGGGAGGGGCATCAGCCATTTTTTTTTTGTGCAGACAGAGCGAACGTGGCCCTTCTGCCCGCATTTAAAGCATCTAGGCCTATGTCCCTCCCCCGATACATGTATGGTATGCCCCTCCCCTACGAAGACTCTATCTGGTAAATTTTCAAGGATTGTATTATCAGCCTGAATGACCATTTCAAGGCTCTGACCTTTCCAATTTGTTGCCTCTTTTTTTTTCATACTTAGAATTGATAGTTTTCCTTCTACGTCGTAGATAATAGCAGTTGCTACCCAATACACGTCATAACCGTCGGGAATTTCTTCCACCGTAATTTTTGCCGTTCTGTGGCCTAAGTACGTAGGCAGCAGCATTATTTGTTCATTTTTTAGTGTCTGGGTTGACACCTTTTTAGCTATGTTTTCTGACTCGAAGTGTGCTTCTATTGTTGCACTCCTCACTCCTCAGCAAACGTAGCGAATCTTCTTCCATATTGGTGACAAGCACCGTTCAACAATTTCATTCTTAACGTCCATAATTTTCTTTTAAGTTGTACACTTTTGTAGACTACGGTCTTTTTTTTAATGGCTTCGATAGACTCAGTGGGCGGTACCAACTTTGTTATTTCACCTGTTTTTTCAATTAAGTTTCTGAACTGGAAGAGTTTCTCCATAGCTACTTCCAGTTCAATTACGTTGCCGCCTACGGCATCAGAAAAGCTTTGTTTTGCTTGGTTGTCCTTGGTTGTAACAGTATTTTTACCTTCTCCCATCTCGGGAAAGTCGGTCTTTAAAGCTAGTTCAAATTCCATAATGTATGTAAACCTTGTCATAATTGACAAGAAAATAATTTTCAAAAAATAAAGTAGTTGTATACTGCCAACTTAATGTGACAGTCCCAATAAGGGAATATACTACTGCTATTTAGCTTTTTTCAAACAGCTAGTCGTGCTACTTCAGGCTGATGATGAGCAAAGACTCAGAAACATGTCCCTGAATGCAGGCTAAGCTGGGTGGAGGAGTTTGTCTCCCCCTCGCAAAGATAAGGACACAGGAAATGTGTCAAGGCCTAATAGGAAGCAGTCCAGCTTCCTAGCAGTAGTATATTCCCTTATTGAGACTGTCACGTTAAGTTGGCAGTATACAACTACTTTATATATATATATATGTATGTATCATCATCATCATTATCATATAATGTCCATTGTCCAGAGCTGGCAAGCTGATTTGGCATGGTTTCTATGGCTGGATGCCCTTCCTAATGCCAACCGAGTGTAATGGGTGCTTTTCACGTACCACTGACATCGGCCACCTTGCCTCCATGACACCAGTGTTGGCCACAACTACAATTTCACTTGACTTGATGGGTCTTCTCAAGCACAACATATTGCCAAGTCTCGATCACTAGTCATTACCTCCGTGAGGTCCAAAGTTCGATGATCATGCTTCACCACCTTATCCCATGTCTTCCTAGGTCTACCTGTCACAGGTTCCCTCCACACTTAGAGACTGGCACTTCTTTAGACAGCATCAAATGCTTATAGGTATTTCTTTCGATTCTTTACATTCTGAGTTCAAATCCAGCCAAGATAAATTTTGCCTTCTATCCTTTCAGGGTCTATAAAATATAGTACCACTCAAGTACAGAGGTCAATGTAATTGCATAACCTAAGATAGCTAGTCTTGTGCAAAATTTGAAACCATTCTTCTTCTTACATACTATTATGCTTAGAGTGATGTTCTCACCTTGGTTATCTGGCTCTCATGTGCCTTGTATTTGATGTTTTTGGAATTGACAACTGAATCCATCATTAAATCCACAAGTGTTGATTATTATCATTCCATTGTCCGTACAAGGGATATTTTTCTACTTATGGTGTCACTTACTTGTACTATATGAACCAGAGTACATATTTGAATGTCCTGGGAATCAAATTCATGTTCAGTAGCTAAACTTATTACAATTACACTTAACATTTCATTCTTAATGCTTATGTTCACTATCTCATTATCTTGCAGGATGATTAGGTAAGTGATGTAGGAGTTGTGTTTTCTAAATATTTCTCAAAAAGAAATTTTATGGAGACAGTTGACACAGACCTGAGAGAGAGAGAGAGAGAGAGAGAGAGAGAGAGAGAGAGAGAGAGAGAGAGAGAGAGAGAGAGAGAGAGAGAGAGAGAGAGAGAGTTGCTACAATCTCTCTCATGGCTACCTTCTTCAAATGACAAGTGTCGTTGAAATGTCTGAGAATTTTTGTCTACCCCAAGGCAAGGAAGATGTGTACATTGCCTACATATGTAACAACAAAAGTTTTAACCATCATTTGAAAAAATTCATAAACACAAAGTTCTGGATCACAGTTCTGGTAGCTTGAATATAGAAATCATAATTTTAAATGATTTACATGATACCAGCGAGATTACTCCAAATAAATTCAGTTGTGATATCATAATGCAAATGGTATTAGACAAATATGCTGAGTAGCAAATGACTTAAACTGACAAAAAATGAAATTTTGGGACTGAATCCATGGAATTAAACTAGATCTCCCAATACAAATAAATACATGAGATGACCAAGTTAATGGCGGAGGTGGATACTCCAAGAGCTTAGCTGCTAGAATAAGAATAGGCTGGGCAAAGTTCAGAGAGCTCCTACCTCTGTTGGTAACAGAGGGTCTTTCCTTCAGAGTGATAGATTGTTTGATACCTGTGTGCAAACAGCCATGCTACATGGCAGTGCAATATGAACTGTGACTGTTGAGAACATGCATAGGCTTCAAAGAAATGAAGTCAGTATACTTCACTGGATGTGCAATGTCAGTGTGCATGTATGACAGAAGTAAGCATCTTGAGAGAAAAGTTGGGGATAAGAGGCATCAGATGTTGTGAGCAAGAGAGATGACTGCATTGGTATGGTCATGTGATGCAGATGAATGTGGATAGCTGTTTGAAGAAGTGCTGATTTCTAACTGGAAGGAACCTGTGGAAGAGGGAGACCGAGGAAGACACAGGATGAGGTGGTGAAGCTTGATCTTTGAACGTTGGGCCTCACAGAAGCAATGACTAGTGGTAGTATGTAAAAAGCACCTTTCGAGCATAGGTTCTCACGGAGGCAATGTGACTGATACTGATGTCATGTAAATAGCACACCTTGAGCATTGGGTCTCATGGAGGCGATGACAGATGACTGAGACCTTTGGCAATATGCTGTGCTTGAGAAGACCCATCAAGCCAAGTGAAATAGTAGTCGTGGCAGATACTGGGGTCACACAACTGGCACCTATACTGGTGGCATGTAAAAGCACCCATTACACTACTGGAGTGGTTGGTGTTAGAAAGTGCATCCAGCCATAGAAACGATGCCAAATCAGACAGGAGTCTGGTGCAGCTCCTCAGCCCTGGTCAAACTGTTCAACCCATGTCAACATGGACAATGGATGTTAAATGATGATGATGATGAAACTAAAAGATACAACACAAAAATGAAGGAAAAATACGATGTGTACTCTGGACAAGTGGACAAGTCTGGCTAATAAAACTGAACTTAATGCTAGAAGGAAGGTAATAGTTAAATATGCTAACTGTAGCTTCCCAGTCATAAATAACAGCTTTAGCTCAGTAAATTGAAAGCTAAGTAAATAGAAAAGCCAAAGTAAGAAAATTAGAGAACTACTAATTGCATCCAGAATCCACTTGAGTGAAGCTGATACAGATTATACACCTATCTGTACACAAGGAAGACAAAACCCCATAAAAATAGAGTTATTAAAAAAGTAACAACAGCATGTGTAGAAAAATACTTAGAAGCAAGCAAATTAGTTTAATACAGGGACATAAATGACAGAAAGAAACATCCATTATTATCAGGGGTGGTGGTGGATTGGCAGAATTGGTAGCATATTTTACATATCCTTTGCAATATTTCTTCTAGCTCTTTACATTTTGTGTTCAAATCCCACTGATATCAACATTACCTTACATTTTATTTAGTGTTTACAAAATAACGTACTGGGTTCTATTTAATTCAATAACCCCACTCCCACAAAATTTGCCACTTCTTGCCTTTGTAAGAAATTAATATTGCCATTTTCATCTTTATTATTTCCCCCCTTTGTTTTACTGTGCCAAGAAATTTTAAGAATTTTTGCTTCTCTTTTTTTCTTAAACTTTTCTTTCATTTCCTATCATTGTGCCCTAAAATCTGTATAATTTTAAGAAATTTTAAGAATTTTTGCTTCTCTTTTTTTCTTAAACTTTTCTTTCATTTCCTATCATTGTGCCCTAAAATCTGTATAATGCTGGTGTCCTTGTATTTTATCAGAGACTGTTCTTTCTTTGTAATACTTTTACTCTGACGCTTTGCCTTTACCTTCTTTTACCATCATTTAATTCTTCTTCTTTACATGGTTTCCTTTCATTTCTTCCTCCTTACTCATAAACTTCAAGCATATGTTCCATAAAAGAACAGGCATGAATTTCAGAAAAAAAATGTTTATTTTTATATTGCTGTCTTTGTTCCAAAATCAAATCTTTTAAAAACCTACTGTTAATAAGTTTCATCACTGTTGTCATTATCCATGTATAAGAAACTACAAACTAAAATGTTATGGATTTAGAATCCAAGGAAACTGATAGAGTTTGCATTGACAAAATTAATCATGATTGAAGAAGGCATATATGATGATTTGCCTTTCAGCAACCATGATATTATATCAGCCTCAATATTCTCTCTCTCTCCCACACACAGGTCTGAAACACTGGATTTTTTACTTCTCATATCAAAGCAATGTGTTTATGTTTCTACAATTTTATAGAAGATAATTACACAGAAGAAAAATTAGAATGAAACTCTTCCAAAAATGAAGTCTTGAAATGAAAAAGATAGTAACTTGTTACATCATTTTATTACAAAATAATTCATAGTATATATTGCAACAATATATAATTTACACTATATATTGCAACAATATTTATATATATTCAAATATGCTGCTTTATAAACTAACTTTTAATTATGCTTTAAAAGAAAAATTAGACAACATATTTCTATGATATTGCATAAGAAGTCACACTTATGAGTTACATTTAGCCACAGTGTGATGACATTTGTTATGCTACTAAAGTTTTAATATTATTCAAAATGAAAAGATGTATATAAAGCAGCTTATAAATACCTTTTATATAGAAACAGTTGACTGAAAAAGTTTGTGTGAATAAGTTTGATATAACAGCAAAATCATTTATTAAAAATCAGCAATAGGTTAAAAACGAAAAAAAAAACCCTTACTCACAAGAGTGGATTTACTTCTAAGAAGCTGGATATATAATGAAACATAAACATGATTGACAACTGTTCCAGTATTACTTCGGGAGTTGCATATATAGATATTTATAGGAGCACATGTTTGATGCAGGTCTGAAGAAGTGCCACTCTAATGTTTAAAACTGCAAATGTTACATAAATTTCACTTGGAACTTTTGCATCAGCTGGTGTTGAAAACAGTGTTAGTATAGAAACAATTGTAACTGATCATTAAAGTTGTGTTAAAATCTTTCTTTGTCTACTTAAATGGATTATATTTTACTCATCGCTAAACTCACACAAAGTTTTACCATTGTGAAACCGGGATTTTCTACACCTGAAGAATTTCGATATTAGTCTGGAATCTGAGAGTGTAGATAACTTAAAGCTTGGGAAATATCCTTTCTTCCTACCTTCCCAGAGAGAGAGAGAGAGAGAGAGAGAGAGAGAAAGAGAAAGAGAGAGAGAGAGAGAGAGACTCTGTGTGTGTGGGGTATTTTGCATATTTCTTTATATTCCAAAATATGTTAGTTTATTTATTGATCTCATATTAGTCTGATTGTATGTTTATCTAACTGACTTTGACAAAACAAAAAAAACTTAATATTAATCCCACATGATTCAATATTGCTACAGATATAAATCCTTTTATATTGATTTTCTGTGTGTGTATGAACACTTGCTGATAACTGCGTGTATAAATACTGTGGCATGAATATGTGTGTATAAATATTGTGTTATAAATGTATGTTTGTGGATGAGTTTCATAAAAAAAAAAAAAAACTAAGGTAAAATTCAGTTTAATGAAGAATTTGGATGAGAATCATTTTTGTTGTTGCTCTTATGGTCGGTATCTTTGTTTTCCAGCTGGTGAAGTTTTGACAACAAATGCTCTTTCCATTTATCTTCAGGAATGTTAAGGGCCCACTCAGGAATGTTACCTATTGGTAATTGAAAACCTTTCATGGCATCCCTGACCTTTTCTTCTTGATCTGTAAAAAGAAATAAAATGAATTGGTTAATCTTATTTTACACACACACACACACACGCATATATTTATATATATACATATATATATATATATATATATATATATATATATATATACATATATATACATACATACACATATATATACATACTTACACACACACATATATATATATACATATATATACATATACATTCACACACACACACACACATATATATATATATATATATATATATATATACAGCGAGGGGAAATAAATATTCGTACATGTCAAAATTCTTTATTTATTTAATTTCTAATGAACATAAATGGGATTTACCAATACTATATTTGCATACACATGCATAAACTAAGAATATGCAAAAGAAACTAATAAATTATAGTAACTAATGAATTTATATACAATTATAAATATATAGGGGTGAAAAAAGTATTCGTACAGAATAAATTTATGAGTTTCTATGCCACAAACTACTGTTAAAATATTTTTTTTTACTAGAATCTTCTTGTTTGTTCCAAAAACCTTAGCAGTGGTCATTTTTAAGTGTCAAAACGCTAGCTTCTTCATTCAGCACTGAGACAACATAAAGTAGTGTTGTAATAATGGCGAAAAGTAAAGAACTCACAAATTCAGTGAAAAACTTAATTATTGAACAGTGGAAAGCAGGTAAAAGTTACAGGAAAATATCAGAGACCCTTTGTATTCCATTTTCTACCATATCTTCATTTATTCAAAGATATAAAAAATCGGGAACTGTTGAAGACAAAATAAGATCTGGTGCACCACGCAAGATTTCCCCTAGATCTTTAAGAAAAATGAAGTGAAGTATCGAACCAAACGCAATGATCACCAGAAGGGAGTTGCAAGAAGATTTGTTAGCTTCAGGGACTAGTGTTACACTATGAACAAACAGCAATGAACTTCATAGGAATGAACTGAAGTCACATTCTCCTAGAAAAACTCCGCTGTTGACTAAAAGGCATAGAGATGCCCGTTTAAAATTTATGAACATAAAGATAAATCTGATACATTCTGGGAAAATGTTCTTTGGACAGACGAGTTGAAAATTGAATTGTTTGGATGAAATTCACATAGCCATGTTTGGAGGAAAGATGGTACCACCTATTCGCCGAAAAACACAATTCCTACTGTAAAGTTTGGAGGTGGCAACATCATTGTGTAGGGGTGTTTCTCTGCAAATGGCAATGGCAATTTACATGTGATAGATGGTAGAATGAATGCAGAGATGTACCAAAATATTTTGAACAATAATTTATGGGACTCTGTAGAAAAGCTCCAGCTTTGTGAAGGGTGGGTTTTACACCAGGATAACGACTCTAAGCACACGGCGAAGTCTACCAAAAATGGATTGTCAATCACAATATAAAATTATTAGAATGGCCAAGCCAGTCACCTGACTTGAACCCCATTGAAAATTTGTGGTGTTGTTTGAAAATTAAAACTCATTCAAGAGCCCCATCCAGATTTGAAGAAAATTTGTCAAGAAGAATGGGAAAAAATTCTTAAAGAAACATATGAATCATTGATTAAGAACTAGAAGAAGAGATTGGTTGAAGTGAAACTGAATAATGGTTATGCTACGATGTGTTAAATCAGAATTATCAGTTACTTATGTTCTGTACGAATACTTTTTTCACCCCTAAATATTTATATTTGTATATAAATTCATTAGTTACTATAATTTATTACTTTCTTTTGCATATTCTTAGTTTATGTATGTGTATGCAAATATAGCATTGGTATATTTAATTTCATTAGAAATTAAATAAATAAAGAATTTTGACATGTACGAATATTTATTTCCCCCCACTGTACATACATACATATATACATACATACACACACACATACATATATATATATATATAATATGAGGTCTGATCAATAAGTATCCAGACTGTTGCAATAGTAATGAAACTAAAGCATGCAGAGTGAAGTTGCTTGGCAAAGATTGACTTTGAACTCTGCTGTGCATGAACACTAAGTTTTAATGTTCTAGCTCACTTCCACTGTTTACAGCAGTGCTTGGAAGGAAGATGTGTAGCATATGATCATCATATTGACCATGGCAGAGAAAGTTGTCATGGCGATACCTGCTCAGAGGCTTACGCAAAGTTGCAGAAAGTGTATGGAGAGGAGTGTATGAGCTGCACACAAGTGTACGAGTGGTTCAGATGTTTCGAAGATGGCTAAAAAAATGTCAATATTGATGAATATTCTGGGAGACGCACAACCAGCAGAACTGAGAAAAACATCGCAATGTGCGTGCAACTGAGAGGGGAAATCGTTGAATCACCATTTGTCATCAGAGTATGTGCAGATTAGTTATGGTTCAGTTCAGTCCATTATCACCGCAGACTTGGGTAGGAGACGCGTGTCTGTCAAGTTTGTGCCAAAACTGCTTTCAGCTGACCAAAAAGACATTCAGGTTTCAGTTGCACAAGATCTCCTTGTGTTGAGATTGATGAAAACTTTTTGAAAACTCTGCATAGGCCTCTAAGCTTTTGGCAAAATTTGGTGCAGATTCTCTGCTCATCCTTCTCCTTCATGGTCAATGTGACAATCACATGATACACACCTTCCTTCCAAGCACTGCTGTAAACAGTGGAAGTGAGCTAGAAAGTTAAAATGTAGTGTACATGCATAGCAGAGTTGAAGGTCAATCTTTGCCAAGCGCCTTCACTATGTATGCTTTAGCTTCATTACTATGCTAACAGTCTGGATACTTATTGATCAGACCACACACACACATATATTTAATGCACAACACATGGATTTAACTAATTTAGTGGTACTCACAAAAAAGTCTCCTTTAATGAATCAAGTTACAAATCACAGAGTAAACCAAAACAAAACAAAAAGGGGTGTAATGTATAGTGTGATGCAGTTCAAATACAAGCATGTAAAATTATTTAATTATTTATTATACACTAAAATACATTGCTTTTATATGATAAAGGCTGCAAAATGATTATAGTTGTATGGATGTCAATAAGTACCCTCATTTGTTGTTCACAAGAGAATCCATCATGTGTGTGTGTGTGTGTGTGTGTGTGTGTGTGTGTGTGTGTGTGTGTATATATATATATATATATATATATATGTATATGATGATGATGATAATGATATATATATATATATATGTTAATTTATATAAGGGTATTACTATACAATAATGCCTCACGCTTAGAGGGACTTCATAAGTCAAAACTACCAAAATAAGCACTTTTTTACCGATTGCGAGGGAATGCAACTTACAAAGCTAACCTCCTAAAAACGTTTAACTTAACGGCAAACCACTGGTTTCATAATTAACACAGCAAAACTATGCAGTAAGCTGCATGAGGCATTATTGTATAGTAATGCCCTTATATAAATTAAATTATATATATATTTATGGCAAAAAAATGATGGCTTTTTTTCATTATGAGGTTTTTTCACGCTGACTACTTGATAAATTCTTATAAAGATTTTATCCTTACATTATATTATGAATAATTAAAATATATTCAGTGCTGAATATTATTCTGTAAAAGCACATGTTGCTGAAGTGTAACTTAAAAAGCCCGCCTCTTTCATGGATATATAAGGATGAACAATTGTCTATGTACTGTGTTGGGTACATCAGGGTATGTTGATTTTTGTTTATTCTTTATGTGTCTTGACCATACGTGCACTGATGAATAAAAGATGCAGCTTACTGCATAGTTTTGCTGTGTTAATTATGAAACCAGTGATTTGCTGTTAAGTTAAAAGTTTTTAGGAGGTTAGCTTTGAAAGTTGCATTCCCTCGTGATCGGCAAAAATGTGCTTATTTTGGTAGTTTTGATTTATGAAGTCCCTCTAAGCATGAGGCATTATTGTATAGTAATGCCCTTATATAAATTAAATTATATATATATTTACTCTTAACTCTTTTAATTGTTTCAGTCAGTTGACTGTGGCCATGCTGGAGCACTGCCTTTAGTTGAGCAAATCGACCCCAGGACTTATTCTTTGGAAGCCTAGTACTTATTCTATCGGTCTTTTTTGCCGAACCGCTAAGTTACAGGGATGTAAACACACCAGCATCGGTTGTCAAGCGATGTTGGGGGGACAAACACACATATATATATATATATATACATAGATACGACAGGCTTCTTTCTGTTTCCGTCTACCAAATCCACTCACAAGGCTTTGGTCGGCCCGAGACTATAGTAGAAGACACTTGCCCAAGGTGCCATGCAGTGGGAGTGAACCCAGAACCATGTGGTTGGTAAGCAAGGTACTTACCACACAGCCACTCCTGCGCCTATATGGAGAAAAAAATGATGGCTTTTTTTCCTTATGAGGTTTTTTCACGCTGATTACTTGATAAAGTTTTATAAAGATTTTATCCTTACATTATATATATATATTATGATTGACCGTTGACTGAACACTATTCAATTTTTTTTCTCCGTGTTTTTCTCCTTGTCTCCGTATTCTTTCTGTTGAAGAGCGTAGCTCGAAATGTCAAAGACTTTCCGTATTCCCGAGCGTCATACTAATACATCCTTTTGTTATTTACACCACCTGTCCTCGTCTGTTGTTGTTTTTTCGTATATTCTCCCATATATATATATATATATATATATATATATATATATATATACACACACACACACATACACCAGAGAAAGCACAAATGCGAAACAAGGTGGAAAAAATAGTACTTGAATACCAGAGGTAGAGTAATATATTTTATTAAAAAGCAGCAAAAATATCACAAAAACTGTTACTTGGAGTTTCACATTCCTGTTCGTTGGACAGTTTTGTTTAGAATGGAACAAAAATAAAGTTATATGCATAAATATACAATTGTATATTGTAGTTTGACAGATACACATTTGAAAATGGTTTTGTTTCATTGGTCCTTTCAACTAACGGTTTTTTCAATAACCAGTTGGATGCAATAACAAATTGCAGTTTAAAATTATATTATTATAGAAATCGAAGAAAACCTTAAATCAAAAATAGCTTATAAAGAAGGAAAAGGCCTGAATACCTAGGATAAATGATTAGCTGTAAAATATTAATTAATTAATAAATTAAAAAACATACCCATTTAAAAAAAATTTCACACTAGATTACATATACATTTGGCAGTATATACCCATCAGATAAATTTAAACCCTACCGTAAGCCCAATGAAAAGCTATGTTATATTAGCAAAGAATCTAATCATCCACCCGCAATTCTTAAGAACCTAGTTAGTAATGCAGAGAGGTGAATATCATTAATTTCTTCAGATGAGACAGCATTCAAAATACTGCACTTTATTACAATAATGCATTAAGGAAAAGTGGATTCTCAGAGAAGATCCAGTATAGTCAAGTTAATTCTAACAATAATAGACCACGCAGAACTAAGACTAGGAAAGTTTTGTGGTTTATCCTCGCATTTAATATTGCCATAAAAACTAATATAGGTAGGGAATTCTTAAAATTAGTTTCTAAGCATTTCAATCTAGCCATAAGTTCTATAGAATATTTAATAGGAGAATGTTGAAGGTTAGCTATTCTTGTTGCAAAAACTTCGCCTCTTTTATTAGCCAGCATAATACAAAAATTATTACAAACAACTGCAGTGTCAAAGCTAATCTGAGGAACTGCATCTGCTGTCTGTTGGAAGGTAAATGTCTTGAAGAAGGAATTGTTTATAGAATCAAAGTGCAAGTAGATGGTTCACAAGAATATAAAACATACACAGGAGCTTTGGAAAATTCATTTAAGACTCGATTCTATTCTCACCGAAATTCTTTCTAATATTCCGAGAACAGTACAGTGACTAGTCTTGCAAAGCATACCTGAAAGAGAATGACACCCGCCCTTTCAGTGTAACTTGGGAAATTCTAGAAAAAGCATCAGCATACAAATACGGAGCTTATAAAGGACCTGTGAAATGTAATCTTTGCCTCTCAGAAAAGTTCTTCATCCTATATATATATATATATATATATATATATATATATATATATATACTTTATTTAAAAGCAGCAGAAATATAACAAAAGACTGTTACTCGGAGTTTCCCGTTCCCGTTCATCAAACAGTTTTGTTAGAAATGGGAAAGGAATAACAAATGCAATCAAAAGTAATATAAAATTTGAAACACATAGATCTGTTTGATTGGTCATGTGTGTGTGTATATATGTATATGTATGTGTGTGTATATATGTATATATATGTATATATATTTGTATATATATATGTGTGTATATATACATATACATATATATATATATATATATATATATATATCCAAAGTTTTAAATTTATACATTTAATACAGAGATTTGACACCGAAGTTTAATTTATATCCATGTATTCATCCAATGTAAACATTTCTGTGTACAACTATATTTAACCATTAAATATAAGTCAAATATATTAGTTGTCATACACGTCATCAGGAATAATTTTCTTTAGAACAAAAAAAACCCCCCAAAAAACACACATAATGAATTAATCAAACAAAATCAAATTTAAAATTTAAATCTATACCACACTCTTTTTTAACGTTATCCGATCTAATACGAAATCCTTTCTGTTTATATATACTACTTCCAATAGGGGAGGTAACTCCTTGCCATATTCTATGACTATTACAATTATTACTGATAATTACTAAAAATTACTAAAATTTCTCTTATTTATTATTAATTATTCAAGACACATAAATTATCTTAGGGGCCACTGCAAAGCCACAATTACTATTGGCAAATTTTACATTGATATGCCTGCTTTAAAATCCAATATTATACTACATAGTACCATAAAATATGAGCCATAAATAAATCATAAATAATAAAAAAATTAAAAAAATTCAATTGCAATAGGAATAATTACTTCTAGGAATTTTTTCAAAACCCACATGTGTTATATTTAAGTTATATTTTAACATATTAATATTATCTGCTATAATTATTATATTCTATGGACTCCATGTTATAAATTATAAACAATTCTCACCTTAATGGAGATCCACACTGTGCCATCCTATCTCTAGTATTTTATTCAAGACCTACAATTATTATTGTCAAGTTATACACTTATATAGCCTGCTTTAAGATCTAATAACACACCATATTGTACTGTACTGTACTACAAGTTATAATTAACTCTTCATTATAATTAATCCATACTAAGTTGTGCCTAGATTTTAATGGCAAAATTCCAACCTCTACTTATAACTTTAATATTTGATATTTAAATATGGCCTGCTTTCATATCCAATATTATATACCATTATTATTATTATTATTATTATTATTAATATTATACTACAACCAGTTTCAATCTAGTAAACCTTCTCTTATAAACTGCCCAAATTTTATGCTGAAATATAGGATTGATCTTCATTATTAAAAATCATATTATTATTATTAACAGATAATTTAGAGAGTCTAAATGAAATATTTTTAACAAAATCATCAATAATAATACTCCTAAACTGTTACTATAATTTACTATAGGTTATAGTCAATTCTCTATTATAATTGAACTCAATCCTCAAATATCACTAAAATTCTAGTAAAGCCCACAACTGTTATTGGTACATTATATACTAATGTATCCTACTTAAGGACCTAAATTTATATTGTAATTTGGTATACATTATATCTAATCTTAAACTAACATGGGAATCTATACCATATTATCTTAAAAGGATTTTACAAAATCCTTGCTGCTATTATTAAATTATATTAGTATGATCTGTCTATGGACTAACTATTATGGTATAATTCATTATAACACCTTGTCATATTTCAGTTTTATTTAAACCAACGAAAAGTATGTCTTAAAATATGTGTACATTTCAGAGCATTATTTGTTAATTTATTTATCAATTTACCCTTAGAGAATAGTATGAAATAAAGCTCTTATGTACAAAGTGAACAGTATTTCTTACCCCTCTCATATGGAAAAGATCTCGCGATAATTGACCATTCTAACCAATATGGCTTATTTTGTTCTTTGAGTTCCCAGATATATTTACTAAGACTAGTGCTTGCTATTTTCCTTCTATCTCTAAAGGTACTAAAATGATTAGATATTCGTTTACATATTTGTCCTGAAGTACATCCCAGGTATCTTCTAGTATCTGTTTGAGTCCTTACCTTACATTGATAAACTATATTTTTAACCTTCGCATTAGGTCCTTCAAATTTCAATCTTCTAGGGTTTACCTCAGTTACTGTAATTAAATTCCTACTATTACAAACATAATCACTATTATTAATAATACTGCCATTATTATTATTATTATTATTATTATTATTATTATTATTATTATTATTATTGCTATTTATATCATGATTCAAATCCCTATTCACCCCTATTTCTTTAGATTTTAGTATTTTAAAATTATGGGCTGCAATTATTTGTGCTAAATTTATAGTATTTGAAAATCCAAATCTAATGATGTGTGTATTAATAATTTTACCATAGTGTGAATTCTTTGGGAAATGTCTGCTTATCACCTCTCTAAACTTTGCAATCAAGTTACGTTTGATATTCCTCCCAAATAGGATTATGAACCAAACATTATCATCTTTATTATTATCAGAATTACGAATATCATTCTTAAAAAATTTTTAATTGCCTATGTTATGTTTATGGAAATTTTTGGGTTTATTCTTAAGGAATCTAATTAAAAATTTTTTGAGGTGAAATCTTATGCTATATTGGTAATGATTACAGAGTTTACTTTGAAAAATTATATATATCTATATATATAGATAAATTAATTAAAAATATGAAGACAGGGAAAGCCCCCGGCCCATCAGGAATCACTGCAGAGATGCTCAAAATATCTGGCAGTGTCGGCTATAGCCTAGTCACCCGTATTACGAACCAGGTGATACACGAAGGAGTTATACCCAATGACTGGTGCAGCAGCATCATAGTCAACTGCTACAAAGGTAAAGGTGACGCTTTAGATACAAATAATTACAGAGGCATCAAGCTTTTAGATCAGGTAATGAAAGTCACGGAGAGGGTCATAGCCCAACTAATTAGGGAGCGAGTCAGTTTAGATGAGATGCAGTTTGGGTTCGTGCCTGGGAAAAGCACCACCGATGCTATATTTCTGGTAAGACAGCTTCAGGAGAAATACCTAGCCAAAGATAAACCTCTGTACCTGGCTTTCGTTGATATGGAGAAAGCCTTTGACAGGGTCCCCCGATCTCTCATCTGGTGGTCAATGAGGAAACTAGGGATAGAAGAATGGTTAGTGAGAGCTGTGTGAGCCATGTACAGAGACGCTGTCAGTAAGGTGAAGGTTGGCAATGAGTACAGTGAAGAATTCCGGGTGGAAGTAGAGGTCCACCAAGGTTCTGTCCTCAGCCCCCTCCTATTTATCATAGTCCTCCAGGCTATAACAGAGGAATTCAAGACAGGATGCCTCTGGGAGCTCCTCTATGCTGATGACCTTGCACTAATTGCTGAGTCACTATCAGAACTAGAGAAGTTTCAGGTGTGGAAGCAAGGACTAGAATCGAAGGGCCTTAGAGTCAACCTAGCTAAAACCAAAGTCCTAATAAGTAGGAAGGCAGACAAAACACAAACCCCTTTGGGTAGATGGCCCTGCTCGATCTGTAGAATAGGAGTGGGTAGTAACTCTATAAGATGCACCCAGTGCAAGCTATGGACACATAAGAGGTGCAGCAATATCAAAGGAAGGTTAACTAGGAAGATAGTTTTTGTATGTAGCAGATGTTCAGGAGCTATAAATACTGTGAATGTGCAGAAAACAACTTCTGCCACATTCCAGGGAGAAAAACTAGAAGTGGTTGATAGCTTCCGCTATCTTGGTGACCGAATTAGCAGTGGGGGTGGGTGTGCTGAAAGCGTAGCTGCTAGAATTAGAATAGCCTGGGCAAAATTCAGAGAGCTCTTACCTCTGCTGGCGACAAAGGGTCTCTCACTCAGAGTAAAAGGCAGATTGTATGACGCATGTGTACGAACAGCCATGCTACATGGCAGTGAAACATGGGCCGCGACTGCTGAGGACATGCGTAGGCTCGCAAGGAATGAAGCCAGTATGCTCCGATGGATGTGTAATGTCAGTGTGCATACTAGACAGAGTATTAGTACCTTGAGAGAAAAGTTGAACTTATGAAGCATCAGTTGTGGTGTGCAAAAGAGACGATTGCACTGGTATGGTCATGTAGCGAGAATGGATGAGGATAGCTGTGTGAAAAAGTGCCACACCTTAGCAGTTGAGGGAACCTGTGGAAGAGGTAGGCCCAGGAAGACCTGGGATGAGGTGGTGAGGCACGACCTTCGAACATTGGGCCTCACCGAGGTGATGACTTCTGACCGAGACCTTTGGAAATATGCTGTGCGTGAGAAGACCCAGCAAGCAAAGTGAGACCTAAATATATGGCCTCAGCCAGTCCACTTATGCG